>NC_086445.1:31361825-31476109 GCF_028390025.1 Pseudophryne corroboree | reverse complement strand
TCCAACAAGTAGAAACAGTATTGTATCATGGATATGAATGAATTGTTAGACTGTGGAGTAATTCATAAGTTTTAAACTGGAAACTGCAGTCCCATGAATCTATTGATGGAGCTCCTTTATGTAGAAATACTCTGATATCAGATAAAGTCAAAATGACCTCTCCCGTGGGCTGGTTTCTAACCGAGCGTCCTCGGTTAGATTATCCTGCGTTGCCCACCACGTAGCTGTCACTGGGGGGGGAGAGTGCAAAGCTCGCACCGGGCGGAGTCCTACACGGAGACGCTGCTGGAGGTATAAAGGAGCCGCTATGGAGACTGAGTTGCCAATGCCGCTCGGCGGCCCTCGATGTCAGCTGCGGCGTGCAGAGAATAATAAGCCGCTGCAGGGGCTGCAAGGCCAATATCGGTCTATTAATATTGCAAAATGCTTGTTAGGCAGAGTGTAGAAGTCCAGTAGGTAAAAAAGAATTGAGGAGTCCTATACTGTTTCTACTTGTTGGATACATATTGTTACCGCTCACATCACTTGTTTTATCTGATATCCAGTACAGGGTATTTTACTATTTTCCCTATAAGGTTTAAATCCAGACTAAATGTTTTATTGTATGAAATTTCCTTTATTGTCATATTAAATTCTTCTTTATAATTTATCTCAGCATACATCAGCTTTTGTTCATGTTTCCAATTTCATTGCGCAGCTGAGTTCTTTTTTCAATCTAGTGACTAAAGGAAACCTAATACTAAAATATGAGCTTTGCCTTCAGCTATGAGTGAAACAGAAAATGTCTCCTTATTGTGGAAGGATCACAGCTAGACCTTTTATATGAACCAGCGGAGGCCTTTATTTAGTTAGCTTTGGCGTAGTTACCGAGCATCTGCAGAGGATGCTGTCAGGATCCCAGTGTTCGGAATCCCGGCAGTTGGAATCTCGACACCGGGATCCTGACATAGCTCCAAATGCCGGCGCCAGTATCCCGAACACTGGGATCCTGAACTAAGGATTGCCGGGTCTCTAGAGAAGTAAGCCGTGGGGGAGGGGAAGATAGTTTTAGGCTGGGGGGGAGGGTTAGGGTTAAGCTGCGGAGGGAGGGTTAGGCTTCAGGGGGGGAGGGTTAGGGTTAGGCTGCAAGAAGGGGGGGTTAGGGTTAGGCTGCAAGGAAGGGAGGGTTAGGCTGCAAGGAAGGGAGGGTTAGGCTGCAGGAAGGGGGGTTAGGCTGCAGGAAGGAGGGTTTAGGTTCAGGCTGCAGGGGGAGGGTTAGGGTTAAGCTGCAGGAAGGGGGGTTAGGGTTAGGCTGCAGGAAGGGGGTTAGGGTTAGGCTGCAGGGGTGGGTGGTTAGGTTCAGGCTGCAGGAAGGGGGGGTTAGGCTGCATGCAGGGTTTAGGGTTATGCTGCAGGGGTTGGAGGTTAGGGTTAGGCTGCAGGAAAGGGGGTTAGGGTTAGGCTGCAGAAAGGGGGGTTAGGGTTAGGCTGCAGGAAGGGGGGTTAGGGTTAGGCTGCGGGGGGAGAGTTTGGTTTAGGCTGCAGGATGGGGGGTTAGGGTTAGGCTGCAGGAAGGGGGTTATGGTTAGGCTCCAGGGGGGAAGGTTAGGGTTAGGCTGCAGGAAGAGGGATTAGGGTTAGGCTGCAGGAAGGGGGTTTAGGGTTAGGCTGCAGGGGTAGGGGGTTAGGTTCAGGTTGCGGGGGGAGGGTTAGGGTTAAGATGCAGGAAGGGGGGTTAGGGTTAGGCTGCAGGAAGGGTGCATTAGGGTTAAGATGCAGGAAGGGGGGGTTAGGGTTAGGCTGCAGGAAAGGTGCATTAGGGTTAGGCTGCAGGAAGGGTGGATTAGGGTTAGGCTGCAGGAAGGGGGTTTAGGGTTAGGCTGCAGGGGTAGGGGGTTAGGTTCAGGTTGCAGGGGGAGGGTTAGGGTTAAGATGCAGGAAGGGGGGTTAGGGTTAGGCTGCAGGAAGGGTGCATTAGGGTTAGGCTGCAGGAAGGGTGGATTAGTGTTAAGATGCAGGAAGGGGGTTTAGGGTTAGGCTGCAGGGGTGGGGGGTTAGGGTTAGGCTGCAGGAAGGGGGGGTTAGGCTGCATGCAGAGTTTAGGGTTAGGCTGCAGGGGTTGGGGGTTAGGGTTAGGCTGCAGGAATGGGGGTTAGGGTTAGGCTGCAGAAAGGGGGGTTATGGTTAGGCTGCGGGGGAAGGTTAGGGTTAGGCTGCAGGAAGGGGACTTAGGGTTTGGCTGCAGGAATGGGGGTTAGGGTTAGGCTGAAAGAAGGGGGGTAAGGGTTAGGCTGCAGGTGAGTGTTAGGGTTTAGGCTTCGGGGGAGGTTTAGGATTAGTCTGCGGGGTGAGGGCTGGGGTTAGGCTGCAGGGGTGGGGGTGTTAGGGTTAGGGGTAGGAAGGAAGGGGGGTTAAGGTTAGGCTGCAGGAAGGGGGGGTTAGGCTGCATGCAGGGTTTAGGGTTAGGCTGCAGGGGTTGGGGGTTAGGGTTAGGCTGCAGGAAGGGGGGTTAGGGTTAGGCTGCAGGAAGGGGGGTTAGGGTTAGGCTGCAAGAAGGGGGGTTAGGGTTAGGCTGCAGGAAGAGGTGGTTAGGCTGCAGGGGTGGGGGTTAGGGTTAGGCACATCTATTAGTAGGAACTCAGACATTACCGATCTCTTACTGAAAGCAAAATCTCAAAAGTGCACCACCAAAAGAGAGCTCAATGAAATAGAATTGTCATTTAGCTTGGGGTATAGCTTTAGTAGGTAATAGTACAGAAGAGTTAAGGATGAATTATATTCTTATGCTAATGTTAATGTGCATAGTGATAAGATTACAGAAGTGAATATTGCTAAACCTGTTTACAGTGAATATGCACATATAACTTGAACCCAGGTAATTCCTTTAACTCCTTAGTGTTCTATGAAAGAATTGTCAGTGCAAACCACTACCAGTATAATAAATATGTTTATTTCTGTTGGTGTAACATTCATTAACTGGGAGCATTAATGTAATTAATATTTTCTGTTCTTGTTGAGGTGACAATTATTTATTGACCACAAAACCAATTGCTGAGAAGTATTCTTTAATAAACTAGAATGTGAAGTGTACATTAGTTCTACATTTGTTCTGATGAGACTCATTTCCTCACCACGCCGTGAAGAACGAAAGTTATTGGAAAGAGAAACTGGAGTTAACACTATAAATACTTACCTGCGTGTCATACTTACCTGTATACTTACCGTTAACTCTGACCACAATCACTATAAATACTTACCAGCGTGTCATACTTACCTGTAGACTTACCGTCAACTCAGACCATGGTTCATACCTGAGTGTTACATGTTCAACCATCCAAATTGTTAGCTGGCTGGAAACTAAAACGTATTAATGTACAAGAGCAAATGACAATCGACCATTCGCTCCCAAACACTGGAAAACTGACAATAGCAGATGTTCAGATACATTTGTTGTATATGTTTTATTTAACTAATTTAAACAACCGCAATTTCTAAGTTGCAGGGTGTTGTTCCCAGCATGCCAAATACACGTGCCATGGGGAAGCAATGGTGCCAACCCTTTGGCCCTGTGCTCAGGGTGCGATGCCGCTCATCGACCCCTGAATATGGCCCTGAGAAAGCATTTTCACCACCCCTATCCTTGCTGCTGAAGATCCATCTAAAGTTACCTTGATGTCTGAACACGCACACCTCTGAGTAGCCCATAATCCCTTCTTTATGTCCACGACAAACTAGTGCCCAATGCTGCCAAGTTACACCCACTAGGCCACAAGTGGAGATGCAGCTGAGATGC
Source organism: Pseudophryne corroboree (assembly GCF_028390025.1). NCBI lineage: Eukaryota > Metazoa > Chordata > Amphibia > Anura > Myobatrachidae > Pseudophryne > Pseudophryne corroboree. Next base: position 31,472,337 of record NC_086445.1, on the reverse strand, counting down.
CTACAACTGTGAGTGGTCCTTATTGGAAGACATTGCTGCCTGGAATGATTATTCAGGTGGGAACCAAGATACATTAAACATCCTAGTGATATTTGGTGGACCCCCTTCTTTTAAAGTAAAGCATTCATAACCTTGAACCAGAAATAACGACACGGAGACTTGAATTTTGGCAGAAAAATTACTAGCTATTTATTTGTCCCTATCCATTAGCATACCTGCAATAGAGAATTAATTAATATGCCGATCCAGCCGGCATATGGTGGCGGCCAAAAGAACGGCTCAATTAACCTAAATTAACCTTAAATAACTAACCATCTAAATTTACTAAAACTTATCACAAACCGGTAATAGGTGACAACTCAACCCCCACAGTGACTACCCACCGCTCCTGGGTGCCCTGCCGCTGCCTTCCCGGACGGGTGGTCAAGCGGCCATAAGTCGATGGAGGTGAGTGCACCTAAACCACAACAAACTGTAAAACACTACAGTTTTCCATACAAATACAAAACTGCCGTTCTTTTCCGCCAACAGTGAAAGACTCATCCCCAAAGTCTTTCGCACCGCCACCATAAACCTACCCTAACTCCTGCAAAACGAAACCACCAGCGATTTTGCCCTCTGGTTATTAATCGCATGCACCACGCCCAGATTATCGCATCTAAACAATATGCTGCGATTAGCCAACCGATCGCCCCAGACCTCCAACGCTACCATAATGGGAAAAAGCTCCAGAAGCACCAGATCTTTTGTTAGACCCTCGCTATGCCAGTTTGCCGGCCAGGATGCCGCGCACCAAGATCCCTCCAAAAAGCAACCGAATCCAGAGGCACCTGCAGCGTCAGTGAACAGCTGCAACCGCTCGCTGTCCACCGCTGGCGCTTGCCATATGCTCACTCCGTTGAAATCCTCCAGGAACGAGGCCCAAACGGCCAAATCCCTTTTTAATTCGGAGGACAAACGCACGAAATGATGAGGCCTGGCACACCCTGCCGTCGCCCTCTCAAGCTTCCGGCAGAAAACCCTGCCCATCGGTATTACCCGACAAGCAAAGTTCAGCATGCCCAGCAAGGACTGCGCCTGCCGCAGCGTAACTTTACGCGAGCCGTCGAACCGGCAAATGGTTTCGCGGAGCTTCGAGACCTTGTCCCGGGGCAGGCGACACTCTCCTGCCATCGTGTCAATTTCAATCCCCAAAATTGACAAGCAGGAGGCCGGACCCTCCGTTTTGTCCACGGCCACGGGAACACCGAAGTGGTAAAAAAGAGCCCGGATGCTAAACAGCAAGTCGCCGCACCTTGCATCATTAGCCGGACCCGCACACAGGAAATCATCGAGGTAATGGGCAACCCCGTGACCGCCTGACGAAGACTCCACGCACCAATGAAGAAACGTGCTAAAGCGCTCGAAAAATGAGCATGAAACGGAACATCCCATCGGCAAACATTTGTCGATGAAATACTCCGCCCCAATCCGGAAACCCATAAAACGGAATGAGTCCGGATGCAATGGCAATAACCGAAAGGCTGACTCAACATCAATCTTAGCCATGAGGGCCCCGCTCCCGTAGCTGCGGACCATCTCTAGCGCCTCGTCAAATGACTGATACACCACCGAGCAATGAGCCGGTGGTATTGCGTCGTTGACCGACGCCCCCGGCGGGTAAGAAAGATGCTGGATGAGCCGAAAAGCGCCTGGAGTCTTCTTCGGAACCACCCCGACCGGAGAGATGACCAAGTCATCCACCGGGGGTGACCTAAACGGCCCCTCCATCCTGCCCAACCTGACCTCCTTATCCACTTTCTCCCGCAGCACTACCGGCAAGGCTCGGGCAGACTGGAGGTTCCTCTGCGCGCGCACGGACACTTCGCTCGCAACAGGCAAGCGAAAACCAAACTTAAAACCGTCGAACAAAAATTTTGCATCCCCTCTATTCGGATACAAATCCAACCACCTGACCATCGCTTCCAGCTTAACTGGCGTTGGGGCTCTGCAGAGCGGTCCCGCTCGCGGCCTGCTTAGGGTACGCTTGTTTACCCCGAGTCCCCTGTCGACCGCCTTTGAAACAAGAGGAGGCTGGGTGGGCTCCTCCACACTGCTGGCAGGAGTGACGAAAACGACACTGCTTGCCAAAGGAACATGTTCCGCTGTTAAACGCGAAACACTTCCCTCGCGTGGCAGAACGCCCTCCCGCGCGAACGGCCAATCCACCTGTCCTGGCAAATCCTCCGTCTTCGCCTGACCCCTGGGCTGATGACCCTGCGCGTCGCCCACCTGCTCCCTGTTTCTGGGGTTCTTCCTCCTGCTGTGAGGCCCGGGTCACTTTGAGCCAGACCTCCACGTCCTTGAATCCAAAGTCCATGACCCGTAAACCGTCCTGTTTCTCCCGAAACTCCTGATCATACCGGCGCCATTCCGAGCCCGAGGACGTGCGCTGCATGTCGTGTACGAGATGCAGATACCGGATAACATTCATGTGCTCCTCCGGCCTATCCTCCAAGTAGCATGCCGCAAAGACCCAGAAACCGACCAGCCAATTATCAAAGGACCGGAAAGCCTCTGCCCCCATGCCCTTCTTAGCAGCCGCCGCTTTGTAATCCTTCTTCATGGCCTTTGTCAAAACAAATAAGTCCACGAAGTCACCCCTACGTATCTTCTTGCGGCAGCTGTCTCGCAGTCCCCGCATAACTGCGGTGTACTCGCAGCGCACGACCCCAGGCAGATCGCGCCGCTTCTTAGCCCTACGCTCTTCCTCACTAACTCGCTTGCGCTGCTTACGCCTCTCCTGCTGCTTTGCTGCCCGCTTGGCAAATTTCGCCGCCTTCATCCTCGCCCTAGAAGTACTATCTACGTCGGACACCTGCGACGACAAAGAAGAGGAAGAGGAGGAAGAAGAAGAGCTATGCGAACTTGAGCTCGTGGGGGAAACCGATATAGACTGCACCAACTCACCAGATGCCATCGACCGCTCCGACCTGGAATCCTCATCCTCCTCAGCCCATGCGTTGTCCTCCACAAATTCCGCCAGATCCCCTTCTTCGCGGCCCCCTGTAAAAGACAAAGCAGAAGAGGACCCGGCCCACGCTTGCGGCGCACGCCGGGCCCCCCGTGTGGTAGGCGCTGTGAGCGCGCGCCCTTGCCGATCCTGGTCCGTACCTAGGTCTAGCTCCGCAGCAGCCGCCCCAAGCTCTTGGCAGGCTTGTGCCACCCGCTGCGCCGCTGAGGCCCTCTGTCTGCCAGACCCACCGACTCCCGCAGACTGGCCGAAATCACCCATCGCCCTAGGGGAAGCTACTGCAGCTAGCGGCCCCAAAGCCTCCACCACCGTGGCCAGAGCCGACGCTAGGGCCCCGGGAGGATCCCGCTTGCTGCGACCCCCGTCAACGGCCCCCGAAGGACCCCCGGTCCGTGCCTGGGCGCGAGCCCGCGCCCGCCGACCGGCCGACGTGACCCGGGGACCCGGCCCCCTCTGACCCGACGGGAAAGCGGGGGCCCCCCCGGCCGTGCCACTCACTCTCCCCCTCTGAGAACGCCTCCTCCCCGCCTAGCGGATCAGAAAAATCCCCCGATCCTGGGGAGGTCCCGCTGTCGTGTGAAGCGGCGCGTGCCACGGCCCTGCGGCCGCTGACCCATTCCCTGTCCCCCCCACCCCCGGGAGCCGCTGCGTCCCGTCTCCGGAGGAGTGGTATGGGGAGGCAAGGAAAGCTGCATTGCACGACCCGCGGTGTGCGTACGCGCATGCTGCGCGCGTTCCCCCCTTCCACTTGCTGCCGTGGCCCCATCTCCCGGCGCAAATCTCCTCTGCCCAGCGTTGCCTACAAGTGGCAAACGCTGCACCCCCCTGCTGCGCCCCCTCCCCCTGCCGGACTCCGGCATCCGGGGAGTCAAAAGTGGGGACAGGTGTACTGGCGGCGCCGCTGCGCGCACTTGTGCGCGGCCGGCGCCGCCTGGTGCGAGCGTGGGCGCGCGCGCACCCCGTGCGCGCGTCCCACCTCTTCCCGCCATCAAGTTCCCGGCCAGCGTCTCCTCCACAGCCGCCGCACGAGGCTCCTGAACAGGCCCCGCGCGGCGACCGCCAGCTCCCCTTACCGCCCTCTCCTCCCGCCCGGCACTTGCACTCGGCCGCGGCAAGGGAGGAGAGCTAGGAGCCGAGCCCGCACCCACCGAGCGCCCTCCGCGGCGCGCGGGCGCCCGACTCCGCCGCGGACTCTGCTGCTCCCGGAGGGGATGGCCGCCGCCCGTCGACCTCAGGGCGGCCTGCAAGGACCTCTGGTCCCCTACGCCGCCCTCGCCCGGCCAGTGCGACCGGCCCGGCTCCCAGCGGCGAGGCCGACCGGGCCCGCCTTGTAACGCCCGTGCCCGTGCTCGTGGAGGCCCCGAGGGACGGAGCCCCGTCCCCCAGGCCACCCACTTCATCACCCGGCCCAGCTCGACCGCCTGACCCGCGGTACCGAGCCGGGAGCCGGGCAAAACGCTGAGGGCGGGCGGACATTACAAAAGGGGTGATGACAGGCAAAGGGGAGGATGTAAGCCAACAAGGGGGGGAACAATCTGTGTAAAATTTGCTAGTAATGCTGAAAAACCAAATGTCTGCACTGACCTGGCAAGCAAATCACCACCAAAGAGATCTAAGATGGCCTCACCTTCCCTATATATATCAAACCCTCCCCTTAAAAAGGCTGTACTTTTCTAACAGCTAGGTCCACCCCTCACCAGATGTTTAACTCTTTCCTTTCCTATGTAGTCAATTCTCTCTCCATCTGACGTAAGCCTTCTGCTAATATACCTTTAACGTCTGACAGATAATTGATACGCAGATTATATAATTGACCTCCGGTAATTCTTGTGACCACACCTGTGATAGGACAAATCTACAGACATACATCTTTATTCACATTTTATATAAGTTCTAAACCCTGAGTTGTTTTGGAGAGTCCAGTGGCCTTATGCTGCCACTACATTTGGGAATGTCCTCATGCGTTTACAAAGCACCAAACTCTTTATGTATTTACCAAACACTTCATCTCTTAGTCCGTAAATTAATGGACTAATGCACCGTGGGAGACACGTGAAAAAGAAGAAGTTGATTAAAGGTAACATGTAAAGATATTTGCGGAGGTACGCTTCGGTAATGGAATATGTGAAAGCGGTCAGGCACAGGAGAAGCTGAAGGACATGCAGTATGACAGTTCTCTCAGCCTTGGAAGCAGAAGTCTTTCCAGAGTCCACCTTCACTGCCACCAGCATGATCTTGATGTAGGTGAAGGCGATTATCAGCCCCACCAGGAAAAACGTCAAGGCATGGGCGAAATACCACAAGGTGCTTTGGGCTTGGCTGACTATAAACACAGTTTTTCCACACAAACAATAAAAAGAAAAAAAGTTTTGTTTCACTGAAAAGCACAAAATAAAGAAATCGGTGAGATTAGGTGTCAGTCCAATTATCCAAATCACCGCAATGGCCAAATACGACTTCTGTCTGGTGCAAAGCACTGCGTGCCGTAGTGGGAAACAGATGGCAACGTACCGCTCCAGACAGGGCCGGTGCAAGGTTTCTCGGCACCCTAGGCAAAACTTCTGCTTTCTGCCCCTTCAGATGAAAGGCATGCTGCTCTCACCCCCTCCCCCTACTCTGTTAAAGATATGCTGTTCTATCCCCCCAAACTCTGTGTGCATGCTGCTGCTCATCCCCCCAGACTGTGTGCATGCCTGCTCCTTATCCCCCCCCCACCCCCTCACCACACCGCTGCTCTCGCTCTCTTTCCTTATCAATGCAGAGAATGCACTGGGCAGCCACCTTACCTGCAGGCTGCAGTGCAGAGTTGGAACTGAGTACTCTGTGAAAGAGCCTGGAATGAAGAGCAGTGCTGCATGTCTCCCCCAGCCAGGACTCCAGGAGCTGTCAAAGTTACTGCCTGTGCCGGGTGGAGGTGGAGCTGGAGGCTGCAGTACAGGAGCTTAGCAGTCACAGCTACTGTAAGATACGCATTCTGAGGGATTGCAGTGTCTGTGAAAGGTAGGACTATGCTACCTTTTTTAGGCAGCTGTAGCAGGCCGCCCCCTTAGGTCCCGGCGCCCCTAGGCAGCAGCCTAAAGCTGCCTAGTGGAAGCTCCGGCCCTGGCTCCAGACACATGACCCCGAGGTTGACCGGAGTCATGACCAATCCCGAAAAGGATGCTGTGGCCAGTATGTAGCAAACAGGGGCAGGGAAATAAATTAAATATGCTAACACAAAGAAGACGAAGAGCCCTAGTGTGAGATACATTGTGTCACTGATGAGCATGTGGATGAAGAGGATGTAGCGAGGTTCATCCTGCATGTGAGAAGACGTGAAGTAGACACTTAGGATTATCACCATGAGGAAGTTGAAAATGCAGAATGAGATCAGTATTAGAAATAAGAGGACAGAGTAGAGCGGGTCTGAGTGCAGGAAAGCAGCCTTGAGCGCAGTGGTGATCACCGTAGAATTCACCATAACTGAACGCAATGAAGCTTGAGTCTAAAATAAAGAAACATTTTTTGATTAAGGACAACATTTTTGATAGAGAAGATAGGCTTACACCACACAAACCCGTAGTTGTAAAGAACAATTGATCATACAAAAGTGGTTTACGTCATTACACGTTTTGCTACAATTATTTTCACACCATCTATAGGCTGGTGTGAAAATAATTGTTGCAAAAAGGGAGGTGAAAAGGCAATGGTCAGAAGAGGAGCAGAGAGGGCAGAAGACAGGGTGGATAGAGATGAGGTTACAGATGTAAGGGTAGGGAATGGTTTAAGGCTATGTAAGTGGGGGATAGGGTCAAGTGAGCAGGTTGTAGAGGGGGAGCTAGACAATGTGATGAGAGATGAAAACAAGACAAGAATAGACTGAAGTGGGGACAGGCAAGCGAGAGAGAGAGGACATAGAGGAGGAGGTTACAGTAATCTGAGTGGGAAATTGTGAGAGCAAGAATGAGAGTTTTGGTGGCATCTGGGGTAAGGAAAGGCCAGATTCTGGTGATGTTCCAGAAGTGGAAGCATAACAGATGGCCTGAATGTGGGGCGTGAAGGAAAAAGCACATTTGAGGATGACACTGAGGCGGCAGACTCAGGAGACAATGGAGAGAGTGATTATGTGAACACAGAGTAAGAAGAGGGGAAGTGAAGAGAGCCTAGAAGGGGGAAAAACAGTAAGTATGGTCTTTTCCATAGTAAGTTTAAGGAAGAGCTTGGAAATCCCTGATGTGATGGCAGATGGGCAGTTGGAGACACAAGAGAAGATGGAGGGAGAAAGGACATGGGAGAAGGGGCAGATCTAAATGTCATCAATGTATAGATGGTATTGAAGGCCAAAGGAACCAATGACATTTCCAAGGGAGGAGTTGCAGAGAGAGAGAGAGAGAGAGAGAGAGAGAGAGAGAAGGGTCCCACAATGGATCCCTGAAGGATGCTTACAGATTGAGGTAGCGATGGGAAGGATGACTCCAGGGTAGTTGTGATTCTCTGCCGGCTGTCACATAATGTACTGCGAGGCTTAACCTTGGATATGAGACAGCACTTATCTATTAGCCTAGGTGCACCAAAAATGTGCACACCTGTTGTGGTACTTCCTGGATAAGGGATCCAGCTACAGTACCTTATAATTATCCTTACCAGGAAACATAAGAGCCATCTGTGACTCAGGGCCTGATTCAGTGATGGATGCAGTAATACAGCAGCTGGGTCTTCGGACGCAGATGCTGTACAAAAATATGCAAAAGCAGCAGGAGGCATCTTGAGTAAACAGTCGCCTCCTGCATGCTTGTGTGATCTGCTGGCTGTGTCCGTAGACGCAGCATTGTAACACTTGCATAAACATTGACCACCTCAGTAACCCTTAGATTACCCAGGATGGCTACGCTGTTCATGCTGATGGGGCCAGAAAATCAGCATCGGAAGACACACATGCTGGCTCAGCACGCCTACAAAACAAGGGCAACAAGCCTCTGTTTTGTAGAATGGACTGTATCAACACACCTTCCTATCCCCAAGTGGCTGCGTTCCACCTGAGCTCACCATTGCCCTTTGAGTGTATTCTAACCACCTAGAGCTGGAGAGGTAATGTTGCGTGCTGCCTATACCATCGAGGCACCTGCGGGAGGATCTCAGTTCCAAGCAACAACCATCTCAGGACCTTTGCCCCGGTATGCAACCGCCATCTTGAATTCAGTCCGGTGGTGTTTGTATGGCTCACCTTCCCTGGCTACACAACTTCCCTCCTCATATGACCCCCTACCCTTGAGCGTGGGTTTGGCTTCACTTCCCCTCACTGCAGGACACAAAATCTGGGCCGACTGGCCAATCATACCACCTACAGTGACTGCAGGGTCTCTCTCTACGTACAAGGCCCCAAGAGGTACTGTAGCCTAATCAATAAGAGGTGTAACACATCAGCTTCTGACACGGATATGTGTTTTTCCACAGCTTCTGGGACAGGGAGCTTCTGGCTCCCTGTCCCAGGAGATGGTCCCCTTTTCTCATTATACAGTAACTTGTAGGAAATAACTAACATTCTATCTCAACTTCTGGATCAAAAATTGGCCCCACTGAAGGACTCGCTGGACCATGCCCTCTCACAGCTTTCCCAACATGACCAGCGACTTACTGAGTCTGAATAGCAGATTTCAGACCTGAAATATGATCTCACAGCGGTGCGAACCTTACTGAGTATCCAAGAGGCTGCAGAGGCTTTCATGCATAATAAATTGGAATCAGAATCACAGGAACAATGTACTCCTTATTGCCTAGGGTTCTCTATTTGGGCATAGAGGCAATAGCTATTTTTGACATCTCTCTGGTCTGGTTTACCTTAGAGTTGGCCTACCTTATAACAACGTCTAAAATGGAGATTTCTGGCTTATTTAAAAAAAAGTTGGTTGACTTTAGGGCACATCTGGAAAGAACTTTTCATAATTACGTAGATGACAAATTTGAGCAGTTGACTAACATCAGTTTGTTTTGAGCAACTTAGAAACCAGTCTTACAAGTTCAGGGGATGGAGTTTGGGATCAGGAGTCACAGGGCTCTGGTCTCTAGGATAGAGGAACTTAGTTGGTTCTGAAAGTGTCCAATTTGGCTTTGACCATCAACGCAAAGATATAGAGGAGAGAAGTGTCTCCAGTGGTATGCAAATCCCACTCTCCCGGCGCTACTCAATACACTTCTATAAATTTATATGAAAAAAATTGTTGGTATAGATATATTTTATATGAATAAACAGCAGCGTATGTTTTGAGACTTGGTTAGGGTCTCTAGCATAAACAAAGTGATATGGATCTAGGGAACATCGCGCTATTAAAAAAATATAATAAAATAAAGGTAAAATTCAAAAATGAAGAGGCTGTGAAGTTGTCAGAAATGAGGTTGGGAGACTGTTCATAAACAATAAAATACTTTTTTTTTTTTTTATGCAAGCATCAGTCATTTATTACTTAAGAAGCATTCCAGGAACTATAAATATGTAAACGTAGTAACAGCTCAAATGAACCTGCTATATTGTATTTAAGTAAATACCACGTGTCCTTATAGAGACAATGTGTGTCAGATTTTGATCCTTTGCAAGATCCACACGGGTTTAACAGAAGGCTTTATGTGCCGGCGTCCCGGCTGTAGTAATTAGTTCAGAGTAAACTTAAAGTTTAATAGTTACCGCCTGTGGCTGTCACAGTTGTGACTACAATCGTCCTTCCTTTCCCGGTGGTGAGGTTATCACCGCCCCGGGCGTGCTGTATCGGGTGTCCGTAGATACACGGAAGCCAAAGGACTGACAGATCGTTCCTGCTGAGGTTAAGTGCCGTCTTCCTCCTCCCGGTGGTGAGGCCGTCACCGCCCCGGGTGATAGGCTCCGAGTGTTCGTGGATGCAGCCCCCAGCTATCTTGCTGTCAATGTGCTGCAGCGTGATTGTAATCGGCAGACAAATTAGCAAGCAGGTGGAATGGCAATAGGGAGGTACTTGCTGTAATACCGCGGCTGTAGAATCCCTATGAATACTTTCAAGAGCCAATTCGGTTTATCCCGGTGGATCAATGCACTGCTGGATGTCCAATGGTGTCAACGCGTTTCGTCCCACAATGCCTTGGGACTTCCTCAAGACTGCCATTTAGTTTGAATGTTCCTTATTTATATAGCCAGCAATGATCAGTAATTAGTTAATTGATTTCAGCTGTTTGCAACAAATTGGTTTTAAAACCGCACATAATCTCTAAGTTTCTAAATAGGTAAGTATCTATCCTTTATTTAATTCCTGATGCTGATAAACATATCACACAATTATAAAATCAATATTTAGCATGAATAGTACATAATTATATATAAAACAGAAAAAAGGTCTCCCAACCTTAAACTCTAGTTATTTAATCCTTACACAAGGCATTTATATCTTTGGTATATCTCAGCTGAATAGAGTTTCACACAATCAGGTGTTAAAGCTGATATATGCTGCCACAATTCTCTATTTACAAAGGGTAAATATCAGAGAGAAAAAAAGAAAAAAGAGAGAAGGATAATAATAGTAATAAAAATTATACATATGTATACAAATATATAAAAATAAATAAACCCAGTCTTCTTAGTTGTAATTCTATACAGTATATATCAAAAGATCAAAGTTATAATAGAATAAAATAAAATACATTAAATAATTAAACCTTCATCCGGATGGCTTATCTATTTTTCTTTTTTATCTAGGGGTACTACAGTATACACAATTTGTCATTTGAAAAAATACATATATGGAAGGGATTACACAGTTTGTTATATGAGAAAAATGTTTTGCTGGAGAGGAAGAGTTTATTGCTAATGGTGTTATTCTTAATAAAATAAAATAAAATAAAATAAAAAGGAATAGAGTGGAATTGTACCACAGGGAAGGGGGAACGGGTGGGGGGAGGAAGAGGGGAAAGTGGGAATACTGAGGGGGTGGAAGATGGGGGGGAGAGAGGGGAAAGGGAGGGGAAAAAAAGGGGGAGACAATTGGGGGGGGGAAGAATGTGGGGGGGGGGGAGGGGAGGAGAGTTGGATTGAGGAACCAGATAGTAGAGGGGATATTTCAAAACTGCTTTTATCTCGATGAGTCTATTCCATATTTGATACTTAATGTTTAGGCCAGACTCTACCTATATATACATTCAATCGTCAAGACATGTATAGTCAAGTGCTTCATTTAAACCTTTCGGTATGAGAGTCTCTAGTTTAAAAATCCAGGAAAACTCACCGATACACAGTTGTCTAAATCTATTTCCACCTCTTTTTGTATTTATAAATCTTTCCACTGCTACAATAGACAGACCCCGTCATTTTCTTATTTATGATGTTGCATCTATGTTCCCTAAATCTGTTCTTTATACTTCTGGTAGTCCTTCCTACATACTGTAGGGAACATGGACATTGAAGGACGTATACACAGTAGGTAGATTCACAGTTGATATATTGTTTTATATCGAAAGTGTCCCCATTTGAACTTGAAGTTATACTAGTGGTTTTATTAAGCATGAATTTACATGTTAAACAGATAGTTTTATTACATCTATATGAACCCACCATTTTAGTTTTCAACCAGTTCTTTGGATTTTCAGTTTCTTCAACAGATTTTAACATGCTTGGGGCTAGTAAATTCCCCAAGTTGATGTTCTTTTTAAATACCACTGCCGGTTTTTTTCCGATTACGTTCCTCAAAATAGGATCTTGTTCTAATAGCACAAAGTTATTACATATAATCTTCTTAATTTCTTTTGATTTATTGTTAAATTTCGATAGAAAAAGGATGTTTTCACATTCTTCTTTCTTTTGGCTATGGGTTTCAACCTCTCCTATGTTGGTTGTGGATATTTCCATTCTTGAGCCGAATGTTGTTCCTAATGAGATTTTATTATAGGGTTGCATGCTTAATAGATCTTTTCTGCATATTTTCTTCGCATACTTTCTAGCGTTATCTAAAAGATTATCAGGATAGCCTCTTCTCTTAAAATGCCCTAACATAATTTCCATTTGGGAATGAAAATCTTCATCCCCTGCACAGTTTCTTCTAAGGCGCACTATCTGATTTTTTGGAATGTTTTTAATTCACGGCCTGTGGTGACTACTCATGTAGTGTAAATAATTAGATGCTCCCACTGTTTTCATGTGATTGGATGGGATAATAATATTATCCCTAGCAGAGAGTGCAATGTCGAGAAAGACTGTGTTTTCAAAACTAAAAGTGTGAGTAAAATTTAAATTAAATTCATTCTTATTCAAATACTCAACAAATTCAAGTGCTCGGTGCTGACCCCCTTTCCAAATAATAAATAAGTCATCAATAAAACGGCCATAGAGGACCAGATCATCTCTGTATGGACCGCCCCAAATCAACCGCTCCTCAACTGTGAATCTACCTACTGTGTATACGTCCTTCAATGTCCATGTTCCCTACAGTATGTAGGAAGGACTACCAGAAGTATAAAGAACAGATTTAGGGAACATAGATGCAACATCATGAATAAGAAAATGACTCCTAGTGTTTCACGTCATTTTGCAAGACACCATGGAGGAAACCCCATGGGTCTGTCTATTGTAGCAGTGGAAAGATTTATAAATACAAAAAGAGGTGGAAATAGATTTAGACAACTGTGTATCGGTGAGTCTTCCTGGATTTTTAAACTGGAGACTCTCATACCGAAAGGTTTAAATGAAGCACTTGACTATACATGTCTTGACGATTGAATGTATATATAGGTAGAGTCTGGCCTAAACATTAAGTATCAAATATGGAATAGACTCATCGAGATAAAAGCAGTTTTGAAATATCCCCTCTACTATCTGGTTCCTCAATCCAACTCTCCTCCCCTCCCCCCCCCCCCACATTCTTTCCCCCCCAATTGTCCCCCCCCCCCCTTTTTTTTCCCCTCCCTTTCCCCTCTCTCCCCCCCATCTTCCACCCCCCCAGTATTCCCACTTTCCCCTCTCCCTCCCCCCACCCGTTCCCCCTTCCCTGTGGTACAATTCCACTCTATTCCTTTTTATTTTATTTTATTTTATTTTATTAAGAATAACACCATTAGCAATAAACTCTTCCTCTCCAGCAAAACATTTTTCTCATATAACAAACTGTGTAATCCCTTCCATATATGTATTTTTTCAAATGACAAATTGTGTATACTGTAGTACCCCTAGATAAAAAAGAAAAATAGATAAGCCATCCGGATGAAGGTTTAATTATTTAATGTATTTTATTTTATTCTATTATAACTTTGATCTTTTGATATATACTGTATAGAATTACAACTAAGAAGACTGGGTTTATTTATTTTTATATATTTGTATACATATGTATAATTTTTATTACTATTATTACCCTTCTTTCTTTTTTCTTTTTTCCTCTCTGATATTTACCCTTTGTAAATAGAGAATTGTGGCAGCATATATCAGCTTTAACACCTGATTGTGTGAAACTCTATTCAGCTGAGATATACCAAAGATATAAATGCCTTGTGTAAGGTTTAAATAACTAGAGTTTAAGGTTGGGAGACCTTTTTTCTGTTTTATATATAATTATGTACTATTCATGCTAAATATTGATTTTTATAATTGTGTGATATGTTTATCAGCATCAGGAATTAAATAAAGGATAGATACTTACCTATATAGAAACTTAGAGATTATGTGCGGTTTTAAAACCAATTTGTTGCAAACAGCTGAAATCAATTAACTAATTACTGATCATTGCTGGCTATATAAATAAGGAACATTCAAACTAAATGGCAGTCTTGAGGAAGTCCCAAGGCATTGTGGGACAAAACGCGTTGACACCATTGGACATCCAGCAGTGCATTGATCCACCGGGATAAACCGAATTGGCTCTTGAAAGTATTCATAGGGATTCTACAGCCGCGGTATTACAGCAAGTACCTCCCTATTGCCATTCCACCTGCTTGCTAATTTGTCTGCCGATTACAATCACGCTGCAGCACATTGACAGCAAGATAGCTGGGGGCTGCATCCACGAACACTCGGAGCCTATCACCCGGGGCGGTGACGGCCTCACCACCGGGAGGAGGAAGACGGCACTTAACCTCAGCAGGAACGATCTGTCAGTCCTTTGGCTTCCGTGTATCTACGGACACCCGATACAGCACGCCCGGGGCGGTGATAACCTCACCACCGGGAAAGGAAGGACGATTGTAGTCACAATTGTGACAGCCACAGGCGGTAACTATTAAACTTTAAGTTTACTCTGAACTAATTACTACAGCTGGGACGCCGGCACATAAAGCCTTCTGTTAAACCCGTTTGGATCTTGCAAAGGATCAAAATCTGACACACATTGTCTCTATAAGGACACGTGGTATTTACTTAAATACAATATAGCAGGTTCATTTGAGCTGTTACTACGTTTACATATTTATAGTTCCTGGAATGCTTCTTAAGTAATAAATGACTGATGCTTGCATAAAAAAAAAAAAAAAATGTTTAAATATATGTTTTATTTTGATGGTGGAGTATTTGGCTTAAAATAAAAAGTATTTTATTGTTTATGAACAGTCTCCCAACCTCATTTCTGACAACTTCACAGCCTCTTCATTTTTGAATTTTACCTTTATTTTATTATATTTTTTTAATAGCGCGATGTTCCCTAGATCCATATCACTTTGTTTATGCTAGAGACCCTAACCAAGTCTCAAAACATACGCTGCTGTTTATTCATATAAAATATATCTATACCAACAATTTTTTTCATATAAATTCATAGAAGTGTATTGAGTAGCGCCGGGAGAGTGGGATTGGCATACCACTGGAGACACTTCTCTCCTCTATATCTTTGCATATACTTGGTGAAACTCCCAGGCAGCTAATACATAAATAAAAGAACTAGAGTAACTAAATTTATATTAGAATCTCTTTGTATATTCTTTTGGGCTGTGAATTTGTTCAAAATGACTGAATTCAGAAGTTATGATGAAAGGAAAAAGAGGAGAGACCAATATGTATTCTCTATGAATGAACATACACAAAAGGAACAGACATGTTCTAGCTCCCCAGACATGAATAAATTATTTTATGAATTAGAGGATCTTTTAAAAGAAGAAATGAGGAACTGGTGGGACGGCATCTCTCTGCAAAAATACCTCGATGAGAGGATAATACCAAGAGGTTTAAGGATATTTAAGCATATTTCTATCAATGAGAACCCTACATTGCAGAAAGATTGGGAGAATATATTAGATGACTGTTCCGTTTCACTGATTAGACTATTGATTAAATACAGAGAGGAGAAAGTGAGGACTACTACTACTAAAATTGATGAAGTGAAAGATAGACTACTTAAATTTAAGGACACGATTGCATTTAAAGAAAGGGATGAACAAATCAATGTTAGGGTGGAGAGGTCTGAACGTGAATTAGTATCAAATAAAAAAAGAAAACTCTCAAGAGATCAGGGTGATTATAAAATCAATTTGATCAGAACTTACAATAAACAACCTAGAAGAGATCACAGTCAGACAACTATGGATCAGGATTATAATACCTCTAAGTATCCTCAAAAAGGTGGGAGATATCAGCACCCTAGACAATTCCGTCCTAGAAATGAGTCTTATCGGTATAGACATTCTGAATTTAATAGGACACCTGTAAAAAGATCAGATGTAAGACCCAAATCACCATCCCCCAGAAAACTTGAAGGGAGAGGAAGAAGGGACTCCAGTAAGGATTTTCCCCAGAAAGAGAAATATTTTCATCCAAATCAATACGAAACACTCACCAATCATACACCAAAAAGACCAAGAGAAGGAGAGGGAGAGGCAAAAATTCCAAGGTGGACCAGACACAAATGAGTGTAGGTATACATAATCTATCTTCACATACATTAACTAATGACCAGACGAAACTTTTACAAAAGGGTCTTAATTTTGCCCCAAGTAAGGAACCGAACCTATTTGAACTATTTTTGGATTTAAATAAAATTACTAGGGACCTCTGTAGAAAGAGGTACTTTGCCTCTAAACGTCTGGAAAACCAAAATGAAGAATGTGTCCCTATAATTTTAGATGAAACAGATCAGGAAGGAATTTTAACATTGGAACAATTATTAAAAGAAAATACAGATGAAGTCCTACTTTATGATCAAACTATTACTAAGCATGGAGATACTAAGTCTAAATTTAGGAAGAAGTCGCAATTTTTTCCGCTTAATCAGAAAAGCACAGCAATAACATTATTTTATAATAAGACACTAACTGACTTCAAAACTATATGTGAGGATAGGGAGAAGAATAAGAATATCGGTATCCAAAATAAAAATAAGAATAGAAATGACAATAATAAAAATAAAAACAAAAAGAAATACTATCCAATGTCCTTTAAAAACAATCTAACTAAGCAGGAGAGAAAGGCATTGAAAGAATTGAAAGATACCAATGCCTTGGTTATAAAACCGGCTGATAAGGGGGGTGGGATCATTATACAAGATCGCTCAGATTATATTATGGAAGCGGAGAGACAGCTGTGTGATGAAGTACATTATAAAAGTCTACTTGGGGATCCCACCACCTCTTATCAGGCGGAGTATGGAGATCTATTGACAAGGGCCCGAGCAGAGGGTGCAATCACAGAGGACGAATATAAATTTTTGGTGTGTCCCCATCCTATCACTCCCATTTTTTATCATTTACCTAAAATTCACAAATCACTTACTTCACCTCCTGGTCGTCCTATTATTTCAGGTATTGGGTCCCTCACTTCTAATTTATCACGATTTGTGGATGCTCATTTACAGGGTCACGTCAGCAATTTGAATTCTCATATTAAGGATACAAAACATTTTTTACAGAAAATTTCGGAGATTTGTTGGACGGAGGGGTGGGCATTTATGACCCTCGACGTCCAGGCCCTATACACCAATATCCCGCACAAAGCAGGGATAGAAACAGCGAGCCATTATTTAAATGAAGACCTAAGTATAACACAAGAGAGACGTGACTTTGTAACTGAAGCTATACTTTTCATTTTGACACATAATTACTTTTTGTTTAATAACACATATTATTTACAGACACTTGGGACGGCCATGGGGACCAGATTCGCACCGAGTTTTGTGAATCTCTATATGGGCCGCCTTGAGGAGCGGTTGATTTGGGGCGGTCCATACAGAGATGATCTGGTCCTCTATGGCCGTTTTATTGATGACTTATTTATTATTTGGAAAGGGGGTCAGCACCGAGCACTTGAATTTGTTGAGTATTTGAATAAGAATGAATTTAATTTAAATTTTACTCACACTTTTAGTTTTGAAAACACAGTCTTTCTCGACATTGTACTCTCTGCTAGGGATAATATTATTATCCCATCCAATCACATGAAACCAGTGGGAGCATCTAATTATTTACACTACATGAGTAGTCACCACAGGCCGTGGATTAAAAACATTCCAAAAAATCAGATAGTGCGCCTTAGAAGAAACTGTGCAGGGGATGAAGATTTTCATTCCCAAATGGAAATTATGTTAGGACATTTTAAGAGAAGAGGCTATCCTTATAATCTTTTAGATAACGCTAGAAAGTATGCGAAGAAAATATGCAGAGAAGATCTATTAAGCATGCAACCCTATAATAAAATCTCATTAGGAACAACATTCGGCTCAAGAATGGAAACATCCACAACCAACATAGGAGAGGTTGAAACCCATAGCCAAAAGAAAGAAGAATGTGAAAACATCCTTTTTCTATCGAAATTTAACAATAAATCAAAAGAAATTAAGAAGATTATATGTAATAACTTTGTGCTATTAGAACAAGATCCTGTTTTGAGGAACGTAATCGGAAAAAACCCGGCAGTGGTATTTAAAAAGAACATCAACTTGGGGAATTTACTAGCCCCAAGCATGTTAAAATCTGTTGAAGAAACTGAAAATCCAAAGAACTGGTTGAAAACTAAAATGGTGGGTTCATATAGATGTAATAAAACTATCTGTTTAACGTGTAAATTCATGCTTAATAAAACCACTAGTATAACTTCAAGTTCAAATGGGGACACTTTCGATATAAAACAATATATCAACTGTGAATCTACCTACTGTGTATACGTCCTTCAATGTCCATGTTCCCTACAGTATGTAGGAAGGACTACCAGAAGTATAAAGAACAGATTTAGGGAACATAGATGCAACATCATAAATAAGAAAATGACTCATAGTGTTTCGCGTCATTTTGCAAGACACCATGGAGGAAACCCCATGGGTCTGTCTATTGTAGCAGTGGAAAGATTTATAAATACAAAAAGAGGTGGAAATAGATTTAGACAACTGTGTATCGGTGAGTCTTCCTGGATTTTTAAACTAGAGACTCTCATACCGAAAGGTTTAAATGAAGCACTTGACTATACATGTCTTGACGATTGAATGTATATATAGGTAGAGTCTAGCCTAAACATTAAGTATCAAATATGGAATAGACTCATCGAGATAAAAGCAGTTTTGAAATATCCCCTCTACTATCTGGTTCCTCAATCCAACTCTCCTCCCCTCCCCTCCCCCCCCACATTCTTTCCCCCCCAATTGTCCCCCCTTTTTTTCCCGTCCCTTTCCCCTCTCTCCCCCCCATCTTCCACCCCCCCAGTATTCCCACTTTCCCCTCTCCCTCCCCCCACCCGTTCCCCCTTCCCTGTGGTACAATTCCACTCTATTCCTTTTTATTTTATTTTATTTTATTTTATTAAGAATAACACCATTAGCAATAAACTCTTCCTCTCCAGCAAAACATTTTTCTCATATAACAAACTGTGTAATCCCTTCCATATATGTATTTTTTCAAATGACAAATTGTGTATACTGTAGTACCCCTAGATAAAAAAGAAAAATAGATAAGCCATCCAGATGAAGGTTTAATTATTTAATGTATTTTATTTTATTTTATTCTATTATAACTTTGATCTTTTGATATATACTGTATAGAATTACAACTAAGAAGACTGGGTTTATTTATTTTTATATATTTGTATACATATGTATAATTTTTATTACTATTATTACCCTTCTTTCTTTTTTCTTTTTTCCTCTCTGATATTTACCCTTTGTAAATAGAGAATTGTGGCAGCATATATCAGCTTTAACACCTGATTGTGTGAAACTCTATTCAGCTGAGATATACCAAAGATATAAATGCCTTGTGTAAGGTTTAAATAACTAGAGTTTAAGGTTGGGAGACCTTTTTTCTGTTTTATATATAATTATGTACTATTCATGCTAAATATTGATTTTTATAATTGTGTGATATGTTTATCAGCATCAGGAATTAAATAAAGGATAGATACTTACCTATTTAGAAACTTAGAGATTATGTGCGGTTTTAAAACCAATTTGTTGCAAACAGCTGAAATCAATTAACTAATTACTGATCATTGCTGGCTATATAAATAAGGAACATTCAAACTAAACGGCAGTCTTGAGGAAGTCCCAAGGCATTGTGGGACGAAACGCGTTGACGCTATTGGACATCCAGCAGTGCATTGATCCACCGGGATAAACCGAATTGGCTCTTGAAAGTATTCATAGGGATTCTACAGCCGCGGTATTACAGCAAGTACCTCCCTATTGCCATTCCACCTGCTTGCTAATTTGTCTGCCGATTACAATCACGCTGCAGCACATTGACAGCAAGATAGCTGGGGGCTGCATCCATGAACACTCAGAGCCTATCACCCGGGGCGGTGACGGCCTCACCACCGGGAGGAGGAAGACGGCACTTAACCTCAGCAGGAACGATCTGTCAGTCCTTTGGCTTCCGTGTATCTACGGACACCCGATACAGCACGCCCGGGGCGGTGATAACCTCACCACCGGGAAAGGAAGGACGATTGTAGTCACAACTGTGACAGCCACAGGCGGTAACTATTAAACTTTAAGTTTACTCTGAACTAATTACTACAGCCAGGACGCCGGCACATAAAGCCTTCTGTTAAACCCGTGTGGATCTTGCAAAGGATCAAAATCTGACACACATTGTCTCTATAAGGTCACGTGGTATTTACTTAAATACAATATAGCAGGTTCATTTGAGCTGTTACTACGTTTACATATTTATAGTTCCTGGAATGCTTCTTAAGTAATAAATGACTGATGCTTGCATAAAAAAAAAAAAATTTTTTTAGATATATGTTTTATTTTGATGGTGGAGTATTTGGCTTAAAATAAACAGTATTTTATTGTTTATGAACAGTCTCCCAACCTCATTTCTGACAACTTCACAGCCTCTTCATTTTTGAATTTTACCTTTATTTTATTATATTTTTTTAATAGCGCGATGTTCCCTAGATCCATATCACTTTGACCATCAACGCAACCGGTATTTCTGCAGGGGCAAAAAGTCTGGTAAATTATTGGTCAGTTTGATTAGATCCGTATCATATACTTCAAATGAAATCATAATCCTTCTCTAGCATCACTAATATTGAAGCTATTTCCCAAGATTTTTTACAATACAGGTTGAGTATCCCATATCCAAATATTCCGAAATACGGAATATTCCGAAATACGGACTTTTTTGAGTGAGAGTGAGATAGTGAAACCTTTGTTTTTTGATGGCTCAATGTACACAAACTTTGTTTAATACACAAAGTTATTAAAAATATTGTATTAAATGACCTTCAGGCTGTGTGTATAAGGTGTATATGAAACATAAATGAATTGTGTGAATGTACACACACTTTGTTTCATGCATAAAGTTATAAAAAATATTGCCTAAAATGACCTTCAGGCTGTGTGTATAAGGTGTATATGTAACATAAATGCATTCTGTGCTTAGATTTAGGTCCCATCACCATGATATCTCATTATGGTATGCAATTATTCCAAAATACGGAAAAATCCCATATCCAAAATACCTCTGGTTCCAAGCATTTTGGATAAGGGAGACTCAACCTGTACTACCAATCATTGTATACAGCCCCTCCCGATGCCCCACCAATTGGCATGCAATTCCTTAGGGACATGGCCTTGCCACTTCTCACTGACGATAATAGAGCCTCATCAGTAGCCCCCATCACAGACGCATATTATGAGATCCTTGTTCATAAGCTCCTTCTCCATTTACTTTCCCTTTTTAAGTCTATAATGGATGGTAATGCACCCCCTCATGATAGATTTACCCAAGACGGGAAAATATTCCATGTTAGTACAATCATACCGCCCAATTTGCCTGCTTAATCAGGATTTAAAGTTGTTCACAAGCCTTGTTGCTACAGGTTGTGCTTGCAGACACCCCTACTTTCTATTCTTCATCCCAAGAAGCTGGTTTTATTCAGGGTTGTACCTGAGTGCATAATATACGGCTCTTGTGTCCACTATGGCTCAGGCTGAGTTGAGGGATGACAAAATCAGCATTGCTGTGATTACTGCTGGATTAAACCATGTGGAGGCCCCTAGGCAATCAAAATCTCGGGGGGGGGGGCTCGCAAATTATCTCCAAATATGTTTTTAATTTTGCCAGACAACTGTAATGTGAATTTTATGTCTATGGTTTACGTACTTTAAGTTGGTAATGGGTACATTACATTTATACAGTATTTCCTCTATAGAGTCCTTAGTGTAAAGTTTTTGTTTCTTTGAGTTGATTAATTTTTTCTATCTTTTGAAAACAATTTAAGAAAGCTTGATTTTAATTTTCGTTCAAGATCAAATCAATATTATTTTGCACCGTTGTCGTGGGGCCCCTAATAGGTGTGTGGGCCATAGGCCGGTGCTTACTCTGCCTATTTGGCAATCCGGCACTGGCTGTGATGCGGATACAGCCTTTGAACGTAACACCTGGTCTCATGTCCTATGAGTCCTTCACCTCCAACAGTTTGGCCATGACTTTATTCCTATTTTCCACTGGCTCTATCATCAGCCGATTGTGTTTTGGCTGTCAATGGAACAAATAATCCTGCCTTTACCTACACCAGGTCAGGTCAACCCCACTGTTTTTTAATTTGGTCATAGACTCGCTTATTATGCATTTTATTAGTGATGTCCACTGGAAAGGAGTTGATGTTGATGCTCATAATACAGAAGTATCTGCATTTGCAGAGGACATTTTGCTGTATTATAGTGAGCTCCATATAGCTGTTCCTCCCCTTTGGACACCCTGCAGACTCTCCATTAAATTTCTGGCTTCCTGGTTAATCCTTCCAAGACTGAGGCTCTGTGTTCCACCCATAGGCCTGAATAGAATGGGGTTGATTGTTCCCAATCAAGTGGGCTATGGGAAGTATAACTTATTTGGTATAAATATTCCCTTGCATCTTTCCCACCTTTATTCAGCCAATTTCTCAAATTGTATTCGCCAGCTGTTGGCTTATATTCAGAAATGCCAACCTCTCCCTCTTTCTTATTTAGGATGTTGCCAATTGTTTAAGAATGATTAGCGTCACTTGTCTCCTCTATCCCTTACAGAGTCTCCCATTCATCCTCACTAAGCGTAACCAACATACTATTTTGTCTGCCCTTAGCAAATTCATTTGGGTCACAACAACCCCAGCTCTCAGAGGAATCAATCTCCCATGCCTCCAGGACTATGACCTGCCTGATAACTACTGTTATGCCCTGAATTGGATAGGCAGAATGGATCATTTTGTTAAAAGATTCACTGAACAAGAGTTTAGTCCCCAATCCAATCCACTTAGTCTACTTCATATGCACCTGTAAGAGTCCTCCCCCTGTGTAACCTGGAGCTGGCTTCTTTTAGTGCAGTTGTGTCACAGTAAGAGTCCTCCCCCTGTGTAACCCGGAGCTGGCTTCTTCTACTGCAGCTGTGTCACAGTAAGAGTCCTCCCCACTGTGTAACCTGGAGCTGGCTTCTTCTACTGCAGGCTGCACTGTCATAGTTAGAGTCCTCCCTGTGTATAAGGGGCAGAAGCTGCAGAGCACTGACTGCCGCGGGCCGACTCTCTCTCTCGGGCCTGGGACTGAAGTCACCACAGACCCCTGTTGATGGCAGCCCTGCGGGGCATGTTGCAATGTAAACAGGTAATCCCCAGAGGTTCTTGGAGATGTCATCTCCAAGCACCGGCAGAAGAGAGACTGCACTGGCGTGCAATGAAAACAGTGCCAAGCCCGGAATAATCTGGGTTGGAGCTACAGTGAGTACAAGGTCTGACCCATGTCAACCCCCGGGATTTTGATCTGAAAGGGGTATAATGTCTATGGCAACTACAAAAGGACATGCACAGTTTAACAAACCAAGCACTTTAGCAACAGGATTGCCACTTTTGTGGCTGAAGTGCTTGGTTTGTTTAGGCCCCCACAAAACAATTTTTGGGAAGGACTATCTCCGATCATGAATGAGGAGGTTGATGATGAGGGTGCCGGTGGTAGAGACTGTATGTACTGATCCAAACTGCTGGTAACTAATACTGGACTGCTTATTATTATTTTACAATTTATTATTATTTTGTTAAATAAGTTGCATGAAGTCGTCTCAAATGACGTAATAGGGAGGAAGTGTCTAGATGGTTAACATCCCTACCTCTACCCAAATGGTACAGATATCTTAACAAATGTCAGGATTTGGGTGAAAATTATTCCACACCAAAGAGGTGGCTTTTTTGTTTTATGTCCAGGCATGACAATGGCTTTCTTTTTATCAAGAGCAAGAACTGCTGCCATTAGTGGCTGACTTACACAAACAACATTCACATCATATTCATTCTGATTAGCATTAGATACACAAATATCCCCCTCATCCGGTTGCAATTCCATGCTAGCATCTTCAATTTCTATTATGTCAGCATCTTTACTTCTACTGCTCATCCCCACATTTGCAGAGATGTAGTTGGCATGCCGACATATGGGATGCCATGGTCAGGAGACCAGTGCCGGAATCCTGACACCTGTCAGAATGGTGACACTGGAATCCTGACTGACAGAAACCCAAATATAAGTATCAGGGAAAGGGTTAGTATTACCTTAATTTCTTGTCCCTGTTGTGATTATGGCCATCGAGATGCCGGG
Organism: Pseudophryne corroboree; assembly: GCF_028390025.1. Lineage (NCBI taxonomy): Eukaryota > Metazoa > Chordata > Amphibia > Anura > Myobatrachidae > Pseudophryne > Pseudophryne corroboree. The sequence goes on along the minus strand of NC_086445.1, from coordinate 31,448,358 downwards.
GGTTGTATTCTGACTGCCGGCATCCTAACTGCCGGTATCCCATACCCAAACGCATTTGCAGAGTGTGCAGACATGGTGGAAGGAGGCTTCTCTATGAGTACAATGTCAGAATTGTCAGACTCACACGCAGCTAATGTGAACACCCCTAGACTCTCCTCAGGAATTTGTGAACACACAGTTTGTTCTTCAGCCTTAGGGTTATGTTTTTTGGTCACTGATTTGTCTGTTTTAAATGTGACACCTCTACCTTGTTTCTTTAACATTGCGAAATATATAGATCTCAGGAACCCTTTCTTAAACTTTGTGTCCCCTGGACCACCTTTGGAGGATGTTGAATCACTTTTATTACTGGCATCAGTCACTGCACTAGTACTGGGTTACTCCTCCTTGTCACAACTGAGGGTTTGAGCTGACGGGAGGAAGCCTCAGTTGTAGGGGCTGAGATGAAATTAAACTTGAGAGGTTTAATCAGACCCCTGGACATGTAAGTGCAGAATGATTACCCGAAGGTGTGACCATGACAACCAGTTTAAAATTCAAAATAAAAGTTTATTAACAGACTCCGTGTGATAACAAGCAGCATTCAAGGTTCAGCAAAGACAGTGGCAAATAACACAGTTCCTGGATCACATAACCATAGAAAGTATCTCAGAGCACTGGTAGGTTTAGAACAGATGTAAAAGTCCTTTAATGGAATCACCTTACCAGGCCTGGTTGTAGTAGTAGAAATAGCCAAGGAACATGCCAGTAGTTGTAACAGGTGAATCTGGTAACTTGAGTAAGCTGCTGTATCAGCTGGATGGAACCAGCCAGGTGGTAAGACACGGAGTGGATGCTGAGTGGAATCAGCCAGGTGATGAAACACAGGGTGGATGCTGAATGGAATCAGCCAGGTACTAAAGTCACGGAGTGGATGATGTGAGATGCTAGGGAGCGTAGAAACAGATTAGCTGATAGATGATTACCGGTGGTAGTGGATACTGCTGGTAAGATAGGATCCACTGGATCTGCACCGGAGTTTAGTAGAAGCTGGAATCTGTTGAAAGCTGGATGCTGGAAGCAGATAGTAGATAGCTGGAAAACTGGACCGCCACGGAGGACTGTAGAGTCAGGCTGCACCTGCAGGATGGAAAGCAGGTGCGGGTCTCTTTGTGGATGCTGGAGACAGGAACTGGAACCTGGAGAAACAAACCACAGGAGAGAGAGACTGGAACAAGGTATGACTTTCAAAGCACTGACATCTATCTGGCCCAGACACAGGAAACTTATACCTGCTGCTATGCAGGCATTGGCTGGGCAATTATGCAGATTCCCAGTGATGGTGGATTGGAGGAATTGGAGCATGTGATCAAATCCAACATGGCTGCGCCCATGCTGGAAACTGGAGGGAAAACTGGTTTGAAATTAAATGTACAAACATAGTGATAATGGCGGCGCCGGCCGCGGAGGACAGGAGACGCCAGATGACAATTATATGCTGAGACACTTGGAGGGTAGCAGAGGCCACGGCAGGCATGATACATGATTCTGAGAACCTGCAGCAATAACACAGTAATGGCGGTGGAGGCCGCGGAGGACGGGAGACGCCATGTTGGATTCAAACATGGCGCCGCTGTAGTAGTGTCTCAGAATGACAGGAGAGTAGTGCAGAGTGTTGACACAGATGATATCCAGACTTGGAACGCTGGGCCAGTCTCAGAAGACACCTAAACGTCAGGTAATGGCATCCAGATACCCGGATCGTGATAGCACCTCCCCCCCTTTAGGAGTGGCCCTAGGACACTTCTTAGGCTTTAAAGGAAACTTTGAGTGGAAATTTCGGACCAAGGCAGGAGCATGGACGTCTGAGGCATTGGTCCAAGAGCGTTCTTCAGGACCATATCCCTTCCAGTCAATGAGGTATTGTAACTGACTGTAACAGAAACGTGAGTCCAAAATCTTGGCCACCTCGTACTCGACTCCCCGTTGAGTCTGAACTTTGGGAGCTGGAGGAAGTGCGGAATGAAACCGATTCAGGATCAGCGGTTTCAACAAGGAAACATGAAATGTCCTGGGTATTTTCAAGAAGGGTGGTAACTGTAATCTGCAGGCAACAGGATTGATGACTTGTTCAATCTTGAAAGCACCGATGTAGCTAGGTGCAAATTTCATGCTGGGAACTCTCAACCTCAAATTCTTTGTGGACAACCACGCATGATCACCCACCTCGAGAGCAGGAACCGCTCTACGCTTCCTATCAGCAAACTTCTTATACCTGAATGAGGCTTTAAGCAGGGATGCGCGGACGTTCTTCCAGTTATTTGAAAACTGACGCAAGGTGACATCCACTGCTGGAACAGAAGTTGCGGGAAGCGGTTGAAATTCTGGGACTTTAGGGTGGAATCCATAATTGATGAAGAATGGTGTCGAAGAAGATGAGGAATGGTATTGATTGTTGTGGCTGAACTCGGCCCAAGGAAGGAGTTGAAACCAGTCATCTTGAGAGGAAGACACATATATACGGAGGAAGGCCTCCAAGTCCTGATTCACCCTCTCGGTTTGACCATTTGTCTGAGGATGGTAAGCTGTGGAAAACTTTAACTTGACTTGGAGGGCTTGACACAAACTTCGCCAAAATTTGGCTACAAATTGTACTCCACGATCCGAGATGATCTCTTCAGGAAGACCGTGAAGTCGGAAGATCTCTTGTATAAACACTTGAGCCAACTTGGAAGCTGACGGAAGACCGGTGAGAGGGATGAAATGTGCCATCTTGGTGAACCGGTCAACTACCACCCAGATGGTATTAAACTTTTTGCACATAGGTAAATCAGTAACAAAGTCCATCGACAAATGGGTCCATGGTCGACGGGGAACAGATAATGGAACCAGTTGCCCCGCAGGCGACTGGCGGAAGACTTTGTGTTGGGCACACTTTGGGCAGGAGGCAATAAATTCCATAACGTCCTTCTTCAGAGTTGGCCACCAGTAGGACCTAGAGATAAATTCAAGGGTTTTCTGAATGCCTGTATGTCCAGCAAAACGGGAAGCGTGGGCCCAATGCATGAGCTTCTTCCTTAGAACTGGCTTAACAAAACTTTTCCCTGGCAGGGGCGTAGAGTCCATCCCTACCGTGGAGAATGCCAACGGATTAATAATAGGATGCTTGTCTGCAGACTCTGACTCATTTTCTTGCTCCCATGAGCGGAAAAGGGCATCGGCCTTACGATTCTGAGAACCCGGACAGAACTGGAGTTTAAAGTCAAACCTAGAGAAGAAAAGTGTCCATCTGGCCTGACGAGGGTTCAGACATTGTGCGCCTTTGAGATATAAAAGATTCTTGTGGTCGGTAAGTATGGTGATTGAATGAGAAGCTCCCTCCAACAGGTATCTCCACTCCACCAGAGCGAGCTTGATGGCTAGCAACTCCTGATCGCCAATGGCATAGTTGCGCTCAGCTGGGGAGAACTTCATGGAGAAGAAACTGCAAGGATGTAGATGACCATCTTTAGCCCTCTGGGATAACACCGCTCCTACTCCAACGGAGGAGGCATCCACCTCTAAGATGAAAGGAGAGTCGGTGTCGGGCTGTTTCAGAACTGGTGCAGAGATGAACCGTTTCTTCAGAAGGTGAAAGGCCTGCGTAGCTTCTTCAGACCACTTGGACAGATTAGCACCATTCTTGGTTAATGCAGTGATAGGTGCCACAATGGTGGAAAAGTCGCGTATAAACTTTCTATAATAATTGCCGAACCCTAAGAATCTCTGGACCCCTTTGAGGGTTAAGGGTATAGGCCAATTCTGGATTGCTTGGAGTTTCTCAGGATCCATCTCTAGTCCGGAACCGGACACAATGTAACCTAGAAACGGAATGGTTTTAACTTCAAACACACACTTCTCCAATTTACAATAGAGGTGATTGACACGGAGACGGGAAAGAACCTCCTTTACCCAGAAACGATGATCTTCTAGATTATTAGCAAAGATGAGAATGTCAACTAGATAAACCACGACATGGCGGTATAAGATGTCCCTGAAGATCTCATTCACGAAGTGCTGGAAGACTGCTGGAGCGTTGCTCAATCCGAAGGGCATGACGAGGTACTCATAATGTCCATCACGGGTGTTAAAGGCGGTCTTCCACTCGTCACCTTTATGGATCCGGATGAGATTGTAAGCACCCCTCAAGTCCAGCTTTGTAAAAATGGTTGCACCACTAACTCTATCGAAGAGTTCTGTAATCAGGGGTAAAGGGTATCGGTTCTTAACGGTAATGTCGTTCAGACCTCTGTAGTCGATGCACGGACGCAGGCCACTGTCTTTCTTCTTAATGAAGAAGAAGCCTGCGCCGGCTGGAGAAGAAGATGGTCGGATGAAACCCTTTGCCAGGTTCTCTTTGATGTACTCTTCCATGGAGTGTGTCTCAGGCAGAGACAACGGATAAGTTCGGCCTCGCGGTGGAACCTTCCCTGGAATGAGGTCGATTGGGCAGTCCCATTCTCTATGAGGAGGAAGGATATCAGCAGAGGCTTTACTGAACACGTCTGTGAAGTCTTGATATGGAGGAGGTGGAACATCAGATGACCTAGGGAAGGAAGAACAAACAGGAAGAACTTTGGCTAAACAAGTCTCAGCACAGGAGGGACCCCATGCCAGTATTTGCGTAATTGTCCAGTCAATCGATGGGTTGTGGAGACGGAGCCATGGAAGGCCTAAAACCACTGGATGTGTGGCTCTTGGAATCACTAGAAAAGAAATATACTCAGAATGAAGAACTCCCACTCTCAGACGAACTGGAAGAGTCCTTAAGGAAATGACTGCGTCAAAAATCTTGCTGCCATCCACAGCAGTCAAAGAGATGGACGAGGACAGTCTCTCGGTGGGTAGGGACCACCATTTAACATAAGCTTCGGTTATAAAATTCCCAGCTGCTCCGGAATCAAGGAGGGCAATGACGTTCCTGTAACGTTGAGCAATTTGGAGCGACACTGGGAGGTTACAATCATGAGGGGATGGAGAGGAGATCATTACTCCTAGCCGGCCCTCTTCTTGGCGAGCTAGGATCTGGAGTTTCCCGGACGTTTGGGACAGGCATTGATAGTGTGCGACGGAGCTGCACAGTAGAGACATAGAGACTCGGAGAGGCGTCTTCGGCGCTCAGCGGGAGATAGACGGGAACGACCAATTTGCATAGGCTCATCCTTGGATGGAGATGGTTGACAAGGAGGAGGAGCAGAAGATTTAGGAACGGATGATCTTCCTCGCTCGGTTGCTCTCTCTCTGAACCGTAGATCAACCTTCGTGCATAGTGAAATTAGCTCATCCAACTTAGAAGGCAAGTCTCTGGTAGCTAACTCATCTTTAATGCGTTCTGACAAGCCATGCCAGAATGCAGCATACAGGGCCTCGTCGTTCCAGGCCAGTGCAGATGCCAGGATTTTAAACTGTATAAGATACTGTCCCACAGTACGTGTTCCCTGGCGTAGACGGAGAATCTCAGATGAAGCAGAGGATACCCTGCCCGGCTCATCGAAGATGCGCCTGAATGATGCTACAAAGTCAGTATAGGAGGACAGCAGGGGATCAGATTTCTCCCATAACGGTGATGCCCAATCAAGGGCTGAGCCACTGAGAAGAGCAATAATATAAGCAACTTTGGTATGGTCACTGAGGAAGTTGCCAGGTTGAAGCTCAAAATGGATTTCGCATTGGTTGAGAAATCCCCTGCAGAACTTTGGAGATCCGTCAAATTTTGCTGGCGGTGGAAGATGAAGACGTGGTATGGAAATGGGTAAGGTGGGTGGGGTTACAGCTGGAGTCACTGTGGTGGACGCACCAGACGTGACAGGTCCATGGAGGGTCGTCTGAATCCCATCCAGCCAAGTAGAGAGATCCTGGAGACAGCGGACGATGTGACCTTGTGCAGCCTCCTGATGTTCGAGTCTGGCTGCCAGTTCTTGCATAGGTCTAGCCGCTTGATCCTGGTCTCCGGCTGGATTCATATGGTCAGTGCTTACTGTCACAACTGAGGGTTTGAGCTGACGGGAGGAAGCCTCAGTTGTAGGGGCTGAGATTAAATTAAACTTGGGAGGTTTAATCAGACCCCTGGACATGTAAGTGCAGAATGATTACCCGAAGGTGTGACTATGACAACCAGTTTAAAATTCAAAATAAAAGTTTATTAACAGACTCCGTGTGATAACAAGCAGCATTCAAGGTTCAGCAAAGACAGTGGCAAATAACACAGTTCCTGGAACACATAACCATAGAAGGTATCTCAGAGCACTGGTAGGTTTAGAACAGATGTAAAAGTCCTTTGATGGAATCACCTTACCAGGCCTGGTTGTAGTAGTAGAAATAGCCAAGGAACATGCCAGTAGTTGTAACAGGTGAATCTGGTAACTTGAGTAAGCTGCTGTATCAGCTGGATGGAACCAGCCAGGTGGTAAGACACGGAGTGGATGCTGAGTGGAATCAGCCAGGTGATGAAACACAGGGTGGATGCTGAATGGAATCAGCCAGGTACTAAAGTCACGGAGTGGATGATGTGAGATGCTAGGGAGCGTAGAAACAGATTAGCTGATAGATGATTACCGGTGGTAGTGGATACTGCTGGTAAGATAGGATCCACTGGATCTGCACCGGAGTTTAGTAGAAGCTGGAATCTGTTGAAAGCTGGATGCTGGAAGCAGATAGTAGATAGCTGGAAAACTGGACAGCCACGGAGGACTGTAGAGTCAGGCTGCACCTGCAGGATGGAAAGCAGGTGCGGGTCTCTTTGTGGATGCTGGAGACAGGAACTGGAACCTGGAGAAACAAACCACAGGAGAGAGAGACTGGAACAAGGTATGACTTTCAAAGCACTGACATCTATCTGGCCCAGACACAGGAAACTTATACCTGCTGCTATGCAGGCATTGGCTGGGCAATTATGCAGATTCCCAGTGATGGTGGATTGGAGGAATTGGAGCATGTGATCAAATCCAACATGGCTGCGCCCATGCTGGAAACTGGAGGGAAAACTGGTTTGAAATTAAATGTACAAACATAGTGATAATGGCGGCGCCGGCCGCGGAGGACAGGAGACGCCAGATGACTGTTATATGCTGAGACACTTGGAGGGTAGCAGAGGCCGTGGCAGGCATGATACACGATTCTGAGAACCTGCAGCAATAACACAGTAATGGCGGTGGAGGCCGCGGAGGACGGGAGATGCCATGTTGGATTCAAACATGGCGCCGCTGTAGTAGTGTCTCAGAATGACAGGAGAGTAGTGCAGAGTGTTGACACAGATGATATCCAGACTTGGAACGCTGGGCCAGTCTCAGAAGACACCTAAACGTCAGGTAATGGCATCCAGATACCCGGATCGTGATAGTGGCCCCAGGACACTTCTTAGGCTTTAAAGGAAACTTTGAGTGGAAATTTCGGACCAAGGCAGGAGCATGGACGTCTGAGGCATTGGTCCAAGAGCGTTCTTCAGGACCATATCCCTTCCAGTCAATGAGGTATTGTAACTGACTGTAACGGAAACGTGAGTCCAAAATCTTGGCCACCTCGTACTCGACTCCCCGTTGAGTCTGAACTTTGGGAGCTGGAGGAAGTGCGGAATGAAACCGATTCAGGATCAGCGATTTCAACAAGGAAACATGAAATGTCCTGGGTATTTTCAAGAAGGGTGGTAACTGTAATCTGCATGCAACAGGATTGATGACTTGTTCAATCTTGAAAGGACCGATGTAGCGAGGTGCAAATTTCATGCTGGGAACTCTCAACCTCAAATTCTTTGTGGACAACCACGCACGATCACCCACCTTGAGAGCAGGAACCGCTCTACGCTTCCTATCAGCAAACTTCTTATACCTGAATGAGGCTTTAAGCAGGGATGCGCGGACGTTCTTCCAGTTATTTGAAAACTGACGCAAGGTGACATCCACTGCTGGAACAGAAGTTGCGGGAAGCGGTTGAAATTCTGGGACTTTAGGGTGGAATCCATAATTTATGAAGAATGGTGTCGAAGAAGATGAGGAATGGTATTGATTGTTGTGGCTGAACTCGGCCCAAGGAAGGAGTTGAAACCAGTCATCTTGAGAGGAAGACACATATATACGGAGGAAGGCCTCCAAGTCCTGATTCACCCTCTCGGTTTGACCATTGGTCTGAGGATGGTAAGCTGTGGAAAACTTTAACTTGACTTGGAGGGCTTGACACAAACTTCGCCAAAATTTGGCTACAAATTGTACTCCACGATCCGAGATGATCTCTTCAGGAAGACCGTGAAGTCGGAAGATCTCTTGTATAAACACTTGAGCCAACTTGGAAGCTGACGGAAGACCGGTGAGAGGGATGAAATGTGCCATCTTGGTGAACCGGTCAACTACCACCCAGATGGTATTAAACTTTTTGCACATAGGTAAATCAGTAACAAAGTCCATCGACAAATGGGTCCATGGTCGACGGGGAACAGATAATGGAACCAGTTGCCCCGCAGGCGACTGGCGGAAGACTTTGTGTTGGGCACACTTTGGGCAGGAGGCAATAAATTCCATAACGTCCTTCTTCAGAGTTGGCCACCAGTAGGACCTAGAGATAAATTCAAGGGTTTTCTGAATGCCTGTATGTCCAGCAAAACGGGAAGCGTGGGCCCAATGCATGAGCTTCTTCCTTAGAACTGGCTTAACAAAACTTTTCCCTGGCAGGGGCGTAGAGTCCATCCCTACCGTGGAGAATGCCAACGGATTAATAATAGGATGCTTGTCTGCTGACTCTGACTCATTTTCTTGCTCCCATGAGCGGAAAAGGGCATCGGCCTTACGATTCTGAGAACCCGGACAGAACTGGAGTTTAAAGTCAAACCTAGAGAAGAAAAGTGTCCATCTGGCCTGACGAGGGTTCAGACATTGTGCGCCTTTGAGATATAAAAGATTCTTGTGGTCGGTAAGTATGGTGATTGAATGAGAAGCTCCCTCCAACAGGTATCTCCACTCCACCAGAGCGAGCTTGATGGCTAGCAACTCCTGATCGCCAATGGCATAGTTGCGCTCAGCTGGGGAGAACTTCATGGAGAAGAAACTGCAAGGATGTAGATGACCATCTTTAGCCCTCTGGGATAACACCGCTCCTACTCCAACGGAGGAGGCATCCACCTCTAAGATGAAAGGAGAGTCGGTGTCGGGCTGTTTCAGAACTGGTGCAGAGATGAACCGTTTCTTCAGAAGGTGAAAGGCCTGCGTAGCTTCTTCAGACCACTTGGACAGATTAGCACCATTCTTGGTTAATGCAGTGATAGGTGCCACAATGGTGGAAAAGTCGCGTATAAACTTTCTATAATAATTGCCGAACCCTAAGAATCTCTGGACCCCTTTGAGGGTTAAGGGTATAGGCCAATTCTGGATTGCTTGGAGTTTCTCAGGATCCATCTCTAGTCCGGAACCGGACACAATGTAACCTAGAAACGGAATGGTTTTAACTTCAAACACACACTTCTCCAATTTACAATAGAGGTGATTGACACGGAGACGGGAAAGAACCTCCTTTACCCAGAAACGATGATCTTCTAGATTATTAGCAAAGATGAGGATGTCAACTAGATAAACCACGACATGGCGGTATAAGATGTCCCTGAAGATCTCATTCACGAAGTGCTGGAAGACTGCTGGAGCGTTGCTCAATCCGAAGGGCATGACGAGGTACTCATAATGTCCATCACGGGTGTTAAATGCGGTCTTCCACTCGTCACCTTTATGGATCCGGATGAGATTGTAAGCACCCCTCAAGTCCAGCTTTGTAAAAATGGTTGCACCACTAACTCTATCGAAGAGTTCTGTAATCAGGGGTAAAGGGTATCGGTTCTTAACGGTAATGTCGTTCAGACCTCTGTAGTCGATGCACGGACGCAGGCCACTGTCTTTCTTCTTAATGAAGAAGAAGCCTGCGCCGGCTGGAGAAGAAGATGGTCGGATGAAACCCTTTGCCAGGTTCTCTTTGATGTACTCTTCCATGGAGTGTGTCTCAGGCAGAGACAACGGATAAGTTCGGCCTCGCGGTGGAACCTTCCCTGGAATGAGGTCGATTGGGCAGTCCCATTCTCTATGAGGAGGAAGGATATCAGCAGAGGCTTTACTGAACACGTCTGTGAAGTCTTGATATGGAGGAGGTGGAACATCAGATGACCTGGGGAAGGAAGAACAAACAGGAAGAACTTTGGCTAAACAAGTCTCAGCACAGGAGGGACCCCATGCCAGTATTTGCGTAATTGTCCAGTCAATCGATGGGTTGTGGAGACGGAGCCATGGAAGGCCTAAAACCACTGGATGTGTGGCTCTTGGAATCACTAGAAAAGAAATATACTCAGAATGAAGAACTCCCACTCTCAGACGAACTGGAAGAGTCCTTAAGGAAATGACTGCGTCAAAAATCTTGCTGCCATCCACAGCAGTCAAAGAGATGGACGAGGACAGTCTCTCGGTGGGTAGGGACCACCATTTAACATAAGCTTCGGTTATAAAATTCCCAGCTGCTCCGGAATCAAGGAGGGCAATGACGTTCCTGTAACGTTGAGCAATTTGGAGCGACACTGGGAGGTTACAATCATGAGGAGATGGAGAGGAGATCATTACTCCTAGCCGGCCCTCTTCTTGGCGAGCTAGGATCTGGAGTTTCCCAGACGTTTGGGACAGGCATTGATAGTGTGCGACGGAGCTGCACAGTAGAGACATAGAGACTCGGAGAGGCGTCTTCGGCGCTCAGCGGGAGATAGACGGGAACGACCAATTTGCATAGGCTCATCCTTGGATGGAGATGGTTGACAAGGAGGAGGAGCAGAAGATTTAGGAACGGATGATCTTCCTCGCTCGGTTGCTCTCTCTCTGAACTGTAGATCAACCTTCGTGCATAGTGAAATTAGCTCATCCAACTTAGAAGGCAAGTCTCTGGTAGCTAACTCATCTTTAATGCGTTCTGACAAGCCATGCCAGAATGCAGCATACAGGGCCTCGTCGTTCCAGGCAAGTGCAGATGCCAGGATTTTAAACTGTATAAGATACTGTCCCACAGTACGTGTTCCCTGGCGTAGACGGAGAATCTCAGATGAAGCAGAGGATACCCTGCCCGGCTCATCGAAGATGCGCCTGAATGATGCTACAAAGTCAGTATAGGAGGACAGCAGGGGATCAGATTTCTCCCATAACGGTGATGCCCAATCAAGGGCTGAGCCACTGAGAAGAGCAATAATATAAGCAACTTTGGTATGGTCACTGAGGAAGTTGCCAGGTTGAAGCTCAAAATGGATTTCGCATTGGTTGAGAAATCCCCTGCAGAACTTTGGAGATCCGTCAAATTTTGCTGGCGGTGGAAGATGAAGACGTGGTATGGAAATGGGTAAGGTGGGTGGGGTTACAGCTGGAGTCACTGTGGTGGACGCACCAGACGTGACAGGTCCATGGAGGGTCGTCTGAATCCCATCCAGCCAAGTAGAGAGATCCTGGAGACAGCGGACGATGTGACCTTGTGCAGCCTCCTGATGTTCGAGTCTGGCTACCAGTTCTTGCATAGGTCTTGCCGCTTGATCCTGGTCTCCGGCTGGATTCATATGGTCAGTGCTTACTGTCACAACTGAGGGTTTGAGCTGACGGGAGGAAGCCTCAGTTGTAGGGGCTGAGATTAAATTAAACTTGGGAGGTTTAATCAGACCCCTGGACATGTAAGTGCAGAATGATTACCCGAAGGTGTGACTATGACAACCAGTTTAAAATTCAAAATAAAAGTTTATTAACAGACTCCGTGTGATAAAAAGCAGCATTCAAGGTTCAGCAAAGACAGTGGCAAATAACACAGTTCCTGGAACACATAACCATAGAAGGTATCTCAGAGCACTGGTAGGTTTAGAACAGATGTAAAAGTCCTTTGATGGAATCACCTTACCAGGCCTGGTTGTAGTAGTAGAAATAGCCAAGGAACATGCCAGTAGTTGTAACAGGTGAATCTGGTAACTTGAGTAAGCTGCTGTATCAGCTGGATGGAACCAGCCAGGTGGTAAGACACGGAGTGGATGCTGAGTGGAATCAGCCAGGTGATGAAACACAGGGTGGATGCTGAATGGAATCAGCCAGGTACTAAAGTCACGGAGTGGATGATGTGAGATGCTAGGGAGCGTAGAAACAGATTAGCTGATAGATGATTACCGGTGGTAGTGGATACTGCTGGTAAAATAGGATCCACTGGATCTGCACCGGAGTTTAGTAGAAGCTGGAATCTGTTGAAAGCTGGCTGCTGGAAGCAGATAGTAGATAGCTGGAAAACTGGACAGCCACGGAGGACTGTAGAGTCAGGCTGCACCGCAGGATGGAAAGCAGGTGTGGGTCTCTTTGTGGATGCTGGAGACAGGAACTGGAACCTGGAGAAATAAACCACAGGAGAGAGAGACTGGAACAAGGTATGACTTTCAAAGCACTGACATCTATCTGGCCCAGACACAGGAAACTTATACCTGCTGCTATGCAGGCATTGGCTGGGCAATTATGTAGATTCCCAGTGATGGTGGATTGGAGGAATTGGAGCATGTGATCAAATCCAACATGGCTGCACCCAAGCTGGAACCTGGAGGGAAAACTGGTTTGAAATGAAATGTACAAACATAGTGATAATGGCGGCGCCGGCCGCAGAGGACAGGAGACGCCAGATGACTGTTATATGCTGAGACACTTGGAGGGCAGCAGAGGCCACGGCAGGCATGATACACGATTCTGAGAACCTGCAGCAATAACACAGGAACGGCGGCGGAGGACGCGGAGGACGGGAGACGCCATGTTGGATTCAAACATGGCGCCGCTGTGGTAGTGTCTCAGAATGACAGGAGAGATGTGCAGAGTGTTGACACAGATAAGATCCGGACTTGGAACGCTGGGCCAGTCTCAGAAGACACCTAAACGGCAGGTAATGGCGTCCAGATACCCGGATCGTGACACTCCTGCTCTTCTATCGACTGTTCTATATCAACTCACAGCGCTATTAGTATCAGTGGCACCTACTGAATGTTATTTTTTAAGTGCAATACTTGAACACACGTTTTATTTTTTTTAACACTGCAGTGAGGAAAGGTAGTGCTACTGAGCAGTGCCTGAATCTGTCCTGAACACACACTTTATTTTTGAATAATGTTGATTTTCCCAACACTGACACAGTAAAAGCCCTTCACTGATAACACTGATGCAGTAGCCCACAGCCCTAGTTCATCGATGACACTGAGTGTGTGTGACAGAGTTTCCCAAAGCCCTTAATCACAGTCACAGTATCCCTTAATCACACTGCAGCCCACCCCACACCCTCTCTCTACGTCATGCTGTGTGAAATGACACCTGAACCACGAGGGACTGACTTTTATTGAATCCAAAGCATGTGTGAGATCTGACGCTGGGAGGATAACATTTTGCCCCATTTTTGGATCCGAGCCCGTTGGGACTCGGAAATAATCGGAAACTGGAAACTGAAAGCATTGCCCTGAGATATGTTCATTATTGGTATTGGTTTACCATAGGAAATGTGTACCCAGGGCTCCACTTTGTCTAGAGCCGGCCCTGGACAGTAACTCAGGTACAATCTTCTTGAATTAAATTACTAATGTACAAACAAACGTGATAAACCGAACGGATCCAGGAGACCTGAGGTTCATTCTAAATAGGTGACCTGACATACGCTGTATGTTGCCGCAAGATGCTCATTAATTAGTATAATGGCCACATCTGTAATCACAGCCCATTCAGTGCACCTGGCACCTAATAACTTCTCCAGGCACTAAGTCATTCCTTCCCCCGGTAATATATGGTATAGAGAGAATAAAAACACAATACACTAACTGCAGATTATATTACCACTATAATGCAACGCATGCTGTATAATATAACACTCCAGGAGAACATTTCCAATCAGCCTTTGATTCATGTTTTCATTCATCAGTTATACAATTAGTAAATACAGTTACAGCTTGAAGAAGAATGTGCAAAAAATATGCAACAAACTCAACGATAAAGATAATATAACTTGACAATTAAAAATATGTCATTCAGTTGTCATAAAAAATTAAAAAAATCTCTCAGCATTGTGTATAATTAGTGGTCTGTAGAATCCGTCTGTCCCACGACGTGGTGCTCAGTACTTACAGTTCCCCAGCAGCGCAGTTCCAGGCAAGTAACAGTGTTCCGGTTGCTTCCTGTGTCATTAGCCTCCCATTACATCGCATTACCTTATATATGGCAGATGCAGCTATTTATGTCCCATTCTCCCCAGCATCGGCAGCTGTGGACATCCCAGACAGTACAGTCCTCATGGAGTTGTCATTACGGCTTCTCTTTGTGAATACATATGGCTTTTAACTAGGGATGTGCACTTGAATTTTTTCGGGTTTTGTGTTTTGGTTTTGGGTTCGGTTTCGTGGCCGTGTTTTGGGTTCGAACGCGTTTTGGCAAAACCTCACCAAATTTTTTTTGTCGGATTCGGGTGTGTTTTGGATTCGGGTGTTTTTTTCAAAAAACCCTAAAAAACAGCTAAAATCATAGAATTTGGGGGTCATTTTGATCCCATAGTATTATTAACCTCAATAACCATAATTTACACTCATTTTCAGTCTATTCTGAACACCTCACACCTCACAATATTATTTTTAGTCCTAAAATTTGCACCGAGGTCGCTGTATGGCTAAGCTAAGCGACCCAAGTGGCCGACACAAACACCTGGCCCATCTAGGAGTGGCACTGCAGTGTCAGGCAGGATGGCCCTTCCAAAAAATACTCCCCAAACAGCACATGACGCAAAGAAAAAAAGAGGCGCAATGAGGTAGCTGTGTGAGTAAGCTAAGCGACCCTAGTAGCCGACACAAACACCTGGCCCATCTAGGAGTGGCACTGCAGTGTCACGCAGGATGGCCCTTCCAAAAACTACTCCCCAAACAGCACATGAAGCAAAGAAGAAAAAAAAGAGGCGCAATGAGGTAGCTGTCTGAGTAAGCTAAGCGACCCTGGTGACCGACACAAACACCTGGCCCATCTAGGAGTGGCACTGCAGTGTCACGCAGGATGGCCCTTCCAAAAACGACTCCCCAAACAGCACATGACGCAAAGAAGAAAAAAAGAAAAAAGAGGTGCAAGATGGAATTGTCCTTGGGCCCTCCCACCCACCCTTATGTTGTATAAACAGGACATGCACACTTTAACCAACCCATCATTTCGGCGACAGGGTCTGCCACACGACTGTGACTGAAATGACTGGTTGGTTTGGGCCCCCACCAAAAAAGAAGCAACCAATCTCTCCTTGCACAAACTGGCTCTACAGAGGCAAGATGTCCACCTCATCATCATCGTCCGATTCATCACTCCTTTCACTGTGTACATCCCCCTCCTCACAGATTATTAATTCGTCCCCACTGGAATCCACCATCTCAGATCCCCGTGTACTATCTGGAGGCAATTGCTGCTGGTGAATGTCTCCAAGGAGTAATTGATTATAATTCATTTTAATGAACATCATCTTCTCCACATTTCCTGGAAGTAGCCTCGTACGCCGATTGCTGACAAGGTTAGCGGCGGCACTAAACACTCTTTCGGAGTACACACTTGAGGGAGGGCAACTTTGGTAGAATAAAGCCAGTTTGTGCAAGGGCCTCCAAATTGCCTCTTTTCCCTGCCAGTATACGTACGGACTGTCTGACATGCCTACTTGGATGCGGTCACTCATATAATCCTCCACCATTCTTTAAATGGTGAGAGAATCATATGCAGTGACAGTAGATGACATGTCAGTAATCGTTGGCAGGTCCTTCAGTCCGGACCAGATGTCAGCATCAGCAGTCGCTCCAGACTGCCCTGCATCACCACCAGCGGGTGGGCTCGGAATTCGTAGCCTTTTCCTCGCACCCCCAGTTGCGGGAGAATGTGAAGGAGGAGATGTTGACAGGTCGCGTTCCCCTTGACTTGACAATTTTCTCACCAGCAGGTCTTTGAACCCCTGCAGACTTGTGTCTGCCGGAAAGAGAGATCCAACGTAGGTTTTAAATCTAGGATCGAGCACGGTGGCCCAAAGGTAGTGCTCTGATTTCAACAAATTGACCACACGTGAATCCTGGTTAAGCGAATGAAGGGCTCCATCCACAAGTCCCACATGCCTAGCGGAATCACTCTGTTTTAGCTCCTTCTTCAATGCCTCCAGCTTCTTCTGCAAAAGCCTGATGAGGGGAATGACCTGACTCAGGCTGGCAGTGTCTGAACTGACTTCACGTGTGGCAAGTTCAAAGGGCAGCAGAACCTTGCACAACGTTGAAATCATTCTCCACTGTGCTTGAGACAGGTGCATTCCACCTCCTTTGCCTATATCGTGGGCAGATGTATAGGCTTGAATGACCTTTTGCTGCTCCTCCATCCTCTGTAGCATATAGAGGGTTGAATTCCACCTCGTTACCACCTCTTGCTTCAGATGATGGCAGGGCAGGTTCAGGTTTTTTTGGTGGTGCTCCAGTCTTCTGTACGCGGTGCCTGCACGCCGAAAGTGGCCCGCAATTCTTCTGGCCACCGACAGCATCTCTTGCACGCCCCTGTCGTTTTTTAAATAATTCTGCACCACCAAATTCAAGGTATGTGCAAAACATGGGACGTGCTGGAATTTGCCCAGATGTAATGCGCGCACAATATTGCTGGCGTTGTCCGATGTCACAAATCCCCAGGAGAGTCCAATTGGGGTAAGCCATTCTGCGATGATGTTCCTCAGTTTCCATAAGAGGTTGTCAGCTGTGTGCATCTTATGGAAAGCGGTGATACAAAGCGTAGCCTGCCTAGGAACGAGTTGGCGTTTGCGAGATGCTGCTACTGGTGCCGCCGCTGCTGTTCTTGCAGTGGGAGGCAATACATCTACCCAGTGGGCTGTCACAGTCATATAGTCCTGACCCTGCCCTGCTCCACTTGTCCACATGTCCGTGGTTAAGTGGACATTGGGTACAACTGCATTTTTTAGGACACTGGTGAGTCTTTTTCTGACGTCCGTGTACATTCTCGGTATCACCTGCCTAGAGAAGTGGAACCTAGATGGTATTTGGTAACGGGGGCACACTACCTCAAGAAATTGTCTAGTTCCCTGTGAACTAACGGCGGATACCAGACGCACGTCTAACACCAATATAGTTGTCAAGGCCTCAGTTATCCGCTTTGCAGCAGGATGACTGCTGTGATATTTCATCTTCCTCGCAAAGGACTGTTGGACAGTCAATTGCTTACTGGAAGTAGTACAAGTGGTCTTCCGACTTCCCCTCTGGGATGACGATCGACTCCCAGCAGCAACAACAGCAGCGCCAGCAGCAGTAGGCATTACACTCAAGGATGCATCGGAGGAATTCCAGACAGGAGAGAACTCGTCAGACTTGCCAGTGACATGGCCTGCAGGACTTTTGGCTTTCCTGGGTAAGGAGGAAATTGACACTGAGGGAGTTGGTGGTGTGGTTTGCGCGAGCTTGGTTACAAGAGGAAGGGATTTACTGGTCAGTGGACTGCTTCCGCTGTCGCCCAAAGTTTTTGAACTTGTCACTGACTTATTATGAATGCGCTGCAGGTGACGTATAAGGGAGGATGTTCCGAGGTGGTTAACGTCCTTACCCCTACTTATTACAGCTTGACAAAGGCAACACACGGCTTGACACCTGTTGTCCGCATTTCTGTTGAAATACTTCCACACTGAAGAGCTGATTTTTTTGGTATTTTCACCAGGTATGTCAATGGCCATATTCCTCCCACGGACTACAGGTGTCTCCCCGGGTGCCTGACTTAAACAAACCACCTCACCATCAGAATCCTCCTTGTCAATTATCTCCCCAGCGCCAGCAACACCCATATCCTCATCCTGGTGTACTTCAACACTGACATCTTCAATTTCACTATCAGGAACTGGACTGTGGGTGCTCCTTCCAGCACTTGCAGGGGGCGTGCAAATGGTGGAAGGCGCAAGCTCTTCCCGTCCAGTGTTGGGAAAGTCAGGCATCGTAACCGACACAATTGGACTCTCCTTTGGGATTTGGGATTTCGAAGAATGCACAGTTCTTTGCTGTGCTTTTGCCACAAGTCTTTTCTTTTTTCTAGCGAGAGGATGAGTGCTTCCATCATCATGTGAAGCTGAACCACTAGCCATGAACATAGGCCAGGGCCTCAGCTGTTCCTTGCCACTCCGTGTCGTAAATGGCATATTGGCAAGTTTACGCTTCTCCTCAGACGCTTTTAATTTTGATTTTTGGGTCATTTTTTTACTGATCTTTTGTGTTTTGGATTTTACATGCTCTGTACTATGACATTGGGCATCGGCCTTGGCAGACGACGTTGGTGGCATTTCATCGTCTCGGCCATGACTAGTGGCAGCAGCTTCAGCACGAGGTGGAAGTGGATCTTGATCTTTCCCTATTTTTTTAACCTCCACATTTGTGTTCTCCATATTTTGCGCACAACTAAAAGCCACCACAGGTATACAATGTAGATGGATGGATAGTATAGTATTACTTATACTTATGGACGACGAGTGCACTGACGACACAGAGGTTGGTACAGCTGTGGCCTACTATTCTGCTGCTTAGTGCTTATATATAAATATAATATACTGTATAACGGACCTGGTGGACAGTGTCAGCAGACTGCTAAACTAGTATGAAGAAAGAAAAAAAAACACCACAGGTATAATGTAGATGGATGGATAGTATTACTTATACTTATGGATGACGAGTGACGAGTCGACACAGAGGTAGGTACAGCCGTGGCATACCGTACTGCTGCTTAGTGCTTATATATAAATATAATATACTGTATAACGGACCTGGTGGACAGTGTCAGCAGACTGCTAAACTAGTATGAAGAAAGAAAAAAAACACCACAGGTATAATGTAGATGGATGGATAGTATTACTTATACTTATGGACGACGAGTGACGAGTCGACACAGAGGTAGGTACAGCCGTGGCCTACCGTACTGCTGCTTAGTGCTTATATATAAATATAATATACTGTATAACGGACCTGGTGGACAGTGTCAGCAGACTGCTAAACTAGTATGAAGAAAGAAAAAAAAACACCACAGGTATAATGTAGATGGATGGATGGTATTACTTATACTTATGGACGACGAGTGACGAGTCGACACAGAGGTAGGTACAGCCGTGGCCTACCGTACTGCTGCTTAGTGCTTAATTATATATATATAATATACTGTATAACGGACCTGGTGGACACTGTCAGCAGACTGCTAAACAAACTAGCATGAACAAAGAAAAAAAAAACACCACAGTGTTTTTCAGGCAGACAAACGTATACTGGACTGGTGGTCACTGTCAGCAAAACTGTGCACTGTACTCCTGCTATAACTGCTCCCCAGTCCCCACAATTAGGCAGTGTGAGCAGTGCACTCAGCACAGATATATCATGCAGCAGTGCAGCACACTGAGTGAGCACAGATATGGTGGAGCGTTTTTTTTCGGGCAGAGAAACAACGGATTAATTAAACTCAAAACCTTGCACTCCCTAACAGCTGCTCCCCGTCCCCAATCCTCCCCACAATTTATAACTAACTAAGTTCTACTATAGTTCTACTATAACGGAGAGGACGCCAGCCACGTCCTCTCCCTATCAATCTCAATGCACGTGTGAAAATGGCGGCGACGCGCGGCTCCTTATATAGAATCCGAGTCTCGCGAGAATCCGACAGCGGGATGATGACGTTCGGGCGCGCTCGGGTTAACCGAACAAGGCGGGAGGATCCGAGTCTGCTCGGACCCGTGCAAAAAAGGGTGAAGTTCGGGCGGGTTCGGATTCCGAGGAACCGAACCCGCTCATCACTACTTTTAATTAGTTTGACACCTTACATATAACCTCAGAGATTACTTATGTCAGAACAGATTGTCACATTTTATTCAACTGGAAACGGAAACTAAATTATCATGTCCGAGCTCTTTCCTGTTATGAAGTACTTACCCTTTACCTGACCGGAACAATCCGCAACCACACACCATATAAATATTACACATCGCGGGGCTCGTTCAGAGTTAACAGCAAATAATAATAATAATAATAATCTATACATAAAATATAGCTGTAAGGGTTGTGTCTGTACATAGCTATTTTTATATGAGAAATATACCTCTAAGGACTGTGCAGTGGCGTCACAAGGGGGGTGCCCGCCGAGGGGTGACACCAAAATGCCAGCTCCTGCTCAGTGACAGGAGCCGGGTACTGCACTGTAACATTATGTGCAGCAACCCGGCTCCTGTCACCATGTAGGAGCTGGCACTGCAGACACGCCAGTCTCCGGGGGCAGGCCGCAAATCCCGGACCCCCGGGATTTCGAAAATGCGGGTCGGTTCGCTTAGCCACGCCCCCTCCCGTGAAGCCACGCCTCTCCTGTGGGTCATCCCACAAAGCCACGCCCCCTGCCGCACCGGGTACAAAAGAGGTGAGTGACTGTTTGTTCCAGCATCACGCAAACACTAATGGATGAATTTGGATTGTGTTTTAACTATTTTATAGCTTAGTCACCTAGAAAGAAATGGAGGAATATATGATCTCAATATGAAATCAGGGAAAGGAGCAATAAAGGAAAAACCAGATGCTTGACACTCGGGACATGAAAGTTGGTGTTCCGATCATGCTTCTGCGGGACTTGTGGTGCAGGTGAGACTGTGATTATACTAGAGATGAGCCGGTTCGGTTCTCAGAGAACCGAACACCCCAAAACTTTGGCTTCCGAGCCTGGATCCGAGTATTGATTTATGGAATCATATTTATGAATATTAATATTTAATATATCATATATGGTATTTAATATATGGATATATTTTAATTAATATGCGTTTATCATATATATCTGCAAATATATTATGTCAGGCTTACTAAGCGGCTGATAAATATATGCAGTCCTTATATATATGACTTATGAAATTATGAAGTTAAGATTCCTTAAAGAGAGTTCAAGCTTGAATATTACTGCTCTTTTTATATGATTATTTATTTACAGGCAGATCAAATCGTACAGAATAAGATATACACAGTAGTGATATATATACTAATTATTTACCTATGTTTCCTAGTTATATAACATAAAACAACATGACATAAGTTTCACAAACAGTTTCAATTGCTAACATAAAGTGTATACTTGCAAGTTACATGATTGCCATCCCAAGGATCATTCCTTCTGCATCTTCTCCATGACTTCTCCTCCTCCTGGCTGACTTCCTTCCTTCTCCTCCTTCTCCTTCTAACTCCTAACTAAAAAGTCTGCTCCTTTTATCCTATATTTTACCAATTCAAACTATCATATTCTCATAGTTCTCAGTGCAAAATATAATTATAGGTGTGCCATTTACATTCCAAGGTGTCGTAAAACATGCTCTGCTCCAAGTTGGATATTCTGCTCAAGCAGGTATGGTGCCATAAAACGTGTCCTTTCCTTATACTGTACATCAAAGACCTTCCTTTGGTTATTTGAAGTGTAACAATATTTGTTTGCCTGAAGCATGTTTTATCAATGGATGTGATCTCTTTTTGTAGTAGCTAATGTAAGCTACTGTTTTATGACCCAAGATCTGACCTACAACTGGACCATTGACCAGCTAGTTTTATAATTGCCAGAGGTGTTGCAAATCTTGATTCTGATCTAAATGTACACCTGTGGATTCCAGTGTCCATTTGATTGTAAATGCATTTTTTGTTATACTGTGACCTCTCTAGCCTTATTTATGGCTAGAGCAGATTAAACCTGTTCCCTACACTATGTTTTACCATCTTGCAGTAAAACACAAATATATACAGTATAAATATATAAACAGGGCCGGCTCCAGGCCTACTAGCACCCTGAGCGAGAAAATGTGAAAGCGCCCCCACCCCTAAGGCCGCTCCTGGGAAAGTGGGTGCGGCCTCCTGGAAAAGTGGGTGTGGCCTCTCAACTTCATATTATCACACTATAAATAAATATATTTTCACACTCCTTCTACGCACACAATTAGCAGCCTTACACATAACACAGTAGTGTTCCTTACACACAATGTCTCCAGTATAACGCCAGATACACAATGTCTACAGTAGTGCAGTGCCAGATAGACATGACAAGCCCCCCAGCAGTGCCAGCTACACATGATATGCCCCGCAGCAGTACCAGCTACACATGATATGCCCCGCAGCAGTGCCAGGTACACCTGATATGCCCCGCAGCAGTGCCAGCTACACCTGATATGCCCCGCAGCAGTACCAGCTACACCTGATATGCCCCGCAACAGTGCCAGCTACACCCGATATGCCCCGCAGCTGTGCCAGCTACACCCGATATGCCCCGCAGCAGTGCCAGCTACACCTGATATGCCCCGCAGCAGTGCCAGCTACACCTGATATGCCCCACAGCAGTGCCAGCTACACCTGATATGCCCCTCAGCAGTGCCAGCTACACCTGATATGTCCCGCAGCAGTGCCAGCTACACCTGACATGCCCCCCAGCAGTGACAGCTACACCTGATATGCCCCACAGCAGTGCCAGCTACACCTGATATGCCCCGCAGCAGTGCCAGCTACACCTGACATGCCCCCCAGCAGTGACAGCTACACCTGATATGCCCCGCAGCAGTGCCAGCTACACCTGACATGCCCCCCAGCAGTGACAGCTACACCTGATATGCCCCGCAGCAGTGCCAGCTACACATGATTTGCCCCGTAGCAGGCCCGGTACACATGCCCCACAGTGCCAGATATGCCCCAGTGCCAGATACACATGCCCCACAGTGCCAGATATGCCCACAGTGCCAGATACACATGCCCCACATTGCCAGATATGCCCCCAGTCCGATACACATGCCCCACAGTGCCAGATATGCCCCCAGTCCCAGATACACATGCCCCACAGTGCCAGATATGCCCCCAGTCCCAGATACACATGCCCCACAGTGCCAGATATGCCCCCAGTCCCAGAAACACATGCCCCACAGTGCCAGATATGCCCAGTGCCAGATACATATGCCCCACAGTGCCAGATATCCCCCAGTCCCAGATACATATGCCCACAGTGCCAGATACATATGCCCCACAGTGCCAGATATGCCCCCAGTCCCAGATACACATGCCCCAACAGTGCCAGATATGCCCCCAGTGCTAGATACACCTGCCCCAGTGCCAGATATGCCCCACAGTGCCAGATACACCTGCCCCACAGTGCCAGATACACCTGCCCCACAGTGCCAGATATGTTCCCAGTCCCAGATACACATGCCCCAACAGTGCCAAATATGCCCCCAGTGCCAGATACACCTGCCCCAAAGTGCCAGATATGCCCCC
The DNA here is from genome assembly GCF_028390025.1 of Pseudophryne corroboree. NCBI lineage: Eukaryota > Metazoa > Chordata > Amphibia > Anura > Myobatrachidae > Pseudophryne > Pseudophryne corroboree. The sequence continues at coordinate 31,425,053 of NC_086445.1, read as the reverse complement.
AGTGCCAGATACACCTGCCCCAGTGCCAGATATGCCCCACGTGCCAGATACACCTGCCCCAGTGCCAGATATGCCCCCCAGTGCCAGATACACCTGACCCAGTGCCAGATATGCCCCCCAGTGCCAGATACACCTGCCCCACAGTGCCAGATATGCCCAGTACCAGATATGCCCCCCCAGTGCAAGATATGCCCCCCAGTGCCAGATACACCTGCCCCACAGTGCCTGGTATGCCCCCCAGTGCTAGGTATGCCCCCCAGTGCCAGGTACACCTGCCCCACAGTGCCAGATATGCCCACAGTGCCAGATACACCTGCCCCACAGTGCCAGATACACCTGCCCCACAGTGCCAGATACACCTGCACCCCAGTGCCAGGTTTGCCCCCCAGTGGCAGATACACCTGCCCCACAGTGCCAGGTATACCCCCAGTGCCAGATACACCTGCCCCACAGTGCCATGTATGCCCCCCAGTGCCAGATACACCTGCCACACAGTGCCAGATATGCCCAGTGCCAGATATGCCCCCCAGTTCCAGATATGCCCCCAGTGCCAGATACACCTGCCCCACAGTGCCAGATAAACCTGCTCCACAGTGCAAGATACACATCCCACACAGTGAGCTGCTGCTGCCGATGGTTCTCTTTGGCGGGGAGGTGGAAGTGGCAGGGGCGGTGGCTGCTCCTGCTGTGAATGAGGACGGGGAGGAGAGCGCAGCGTGCGCCTCTTCTTCCCCTTAGTCTCCAGCGGGTGGGCGCACTACAAGCACTGGTAACTCAGTGCGCACTATGCGCGCTGTGCGGCGCCAACGTCTGACGCCGCACAGCGCGCGCGCACTGAGTAGTTTTGCATAGTCCCGCCCACTGCACACTGACTGCTGGCTGGGAGTGGGACTCAGAGGCGGGCCGGGGACGGAGAAACACACAGACACAGGACCAGGCTCCAATATGGCGGTGCCAGCGTGCGGCACCCATTAAGGGTGGCGCCCTGCGCGGCCGCTCTATTGGAACATGCCTGGAGCCGGCCCTGTATATAAACACATATACAAACCTAATTTCTTAAATCAGCTGCACATTACCTCATACATTCAAACTTATTTCATATCTATTCCTTACTATATATATCCAGTATACTATTCACTATAGTAACATCGCCTATTTATAATGAATTATATTTTGATTCAGACAACATCTATTGCCCTAATATTATATTGAGTGCGGACAATTACCTATATGGCAACACGAGCCAGGCTCGTATTTTCCCTCTTGACTTGGAAACCCGAACTCGGCAAAACGTCATCATCCCGCTGTCGGATTCTCGCGGGATTTGGAAATTCCATATAAGGAGCCGCGCATCGCGGCCATTTTCACTCCAGTCTCGGAGAGTGAGAGGACGTGTATTCAGTGTGCTCAGTCTCTGTTTATTGGGGTGGGGAAAGTGTGGTGACAAGTGTTGTGCTGCTCAGTCCAGTCCATATATCCAGTGTAGCTGTAAAGTGGTGCTGTGTTGTGCAGACCAGTCCAGTGTAGTCACTCAGTGTATTGTGCTGTATCAGTCCAGGCAGTCACAGTGTTGGTGTTCTCTGCTGCCATATATCCAGTGTAGCTGTAAAGTGGGGCTTTGTTGTCAGGGCCGTAACTAGGGGGGGGCTAAGGGGGCTTGCGCCCCGGGTGCAGGATTTGGTGGGGTGCCGAGGAGTTACAGAGGAACAGGGTTTTTTTTTTAACCAGTAGTGCTGTGCTGCTCCAGTGAGACAGCAGACTGCTCCTGGGGCAATGTCTCTGACCCACCTGTCTGCCCACAGTTGGCTCTGACGCTGTGCGGATGAGCTCCAGTACCTGGGATCTCTCCTATGCTGGCTACTGTCTTAAACTCTCTTCTTTGCCATCCAGTGCTGCGACTAGCGTGCAGTGAACTGTGCAAGCTATAGAAGTGAGCTGTTGATGCTGTGTTTTTAAGCAGGCTATGATCCCGGCTGCCTGTCCAGCACCAAGCGATAACAAGCTGCCGCCTACACACCATTTGAGAGGACACGCTGTAGTGTAGTGATGTAGTTTAGCATGTAGGGGATGTAGTACGAGTGATGCAATGCAGTGGATATGGGAATGTAGTGCAGTGATATAGTGCAATGTATGGGGACACACAGGGGGGCATGTAGTGGAACACGCTGCTGGTGGGGGTATGTGACGCTTAGGGCATTTGGGGCACATAGGGGAATATTGTCCAACAGTATCCCCATTTTTCCACATTTTTTGATATGCTTATTTTAGTCTGATAGTGTTTGTTTGTATGTTGTTGTGTTTTGTTGCTGTTTTTTTTTTTTTTTTGGGGGGGGGTGTCAAATTACCGCCTTGCCCCTGGTGACGAAAATCCTAGTTTCGGGCCTGTTGTTGTGCAGACCAGTCCAGGTTAGTCAGTGTATTGTGCTGCATCAGTCCAGCCATTCACAGTGTTGGTGTTCTCTGCTGCCATATATCCAGTGTCCTGTGTCATCAGTAATTCCAGTGACGATATACGCTGCTGCTATATATATCCACTGCTGCAGTATAACAAATTACAATTATATTATTATTAACAACCTGTTGGGCTGCATCAGACCAGTGGTAGTGTCCTGTGTCATCAGTAATTCCAGTAACGATATACGCTGCTGCAACATATATCCACTGCTGCAGTATAACAAATTACAATGATATTATTATTATTATTATTATTAACAACCTGATGGGCTGCATCAGACCAGTGGTAGTGTCCTGTGTTATCAGTAATTCCAGTGACGATATACGCTGCTGCTGTATATCCACTGCTGCAGTATAACAAATTACAATTATATTATTATTAACAACCTGTTGGGCTGCATCAGACCAGTGGTAGTGTCCTGTGTCATCAGTAATTCCAGTGACGATATACACTGCTGCTATATATATCCACTGCTGCAGTATAACAATTATAACAACCTGTTGGGCTGCATCAGACCAGTGGTAGTGTCCTGTGTCATCAGTAATTCCAGTCATTCCTGTGACGCATATTGGGGGTCATTCCGAGTTGTTCGCTCGCAAGCTGCTTTTCGCAGCTTTGCACACGCTAAGCCGCCGCCTACTGGGAGTGAATCTTAGCTTATCAAAAGTTGCGAACGAAAGATTTGCAATATTGCGATAAGACATCTCTGTGCAGTTTCTGAGTAACTCGAGACTTACTCGGCATCTGCGATCAGTTCAGTGCTTGTCGTTCCTGGTTTGACATCACAAACACACCCAGCGTTCGCTCAGACACTCCTCCGTTTCTCCAGCCACTCCCGCGTTTTTCCCAGAAACGGTAGCGTTTTTTCACACACACCCATAAAACGGCCAGTTTCCGCCCAGAAACACCCACTTCCTGTCAATCACATTACGATCACCAGAACGAGGAAAAAAACGTGAGTAAAATTCCTAACTGCATAGCAAATTTACTTGGCGCAGTCGCAGTGCGGACATTGCGCATGCGCACTAAGCGGAAAATCGCTGCGATGCGAAGAAATTTACCGAGCGAACAACTCGGAATGACCCCCATTGTCTCTTATAACTCCGAAAAAATAATGGAGAACCAAATTTTTTAGGAGAAAATAGGGAAAGATCAAGAAGAACCACTTCCTCCTAGTGCTGAAGCTTCTGCCACTAGCCATGACATAGACGATGAAATGCCATCAACGTCTGCCATGGCCGATGCCCAATGTGATAGTAGAGGGCGTGTAAAATCCAAAAAACCAAAGTTCAGTAAAAAGAACCAAAAAAAGAAATTTAAATGGTCTGAGGAGAAACGTAAACTTGCCAATGTGCCATTTACGACACGGAGTGGCAAGGAACGGCTGAGGCCCTGGCCTATGTTCATGGCTAGTGGTTCAGCTTCACATGACGATGGAAGCCCTCATCCTCCCGCTAGAAAAATTAAAAGAGTTAAGCTGGAAAGAGCACAGAAAAGAACTGTGCGCTCTGAGATGGTATCACAAATCCCCAAGGAGAGTCCAATTGTGTCGGCGGTTGCGATGCCTGACCTTCCCAACACTGGACGGGAAGAGGTGGCTCCTTCCACCATTTGCACTCCCCCTGCAAGTGCTGGGAGGAGCACCTACAGTCCAGTTCCTGATATTCAAATTGAAGATGTCACTGTTGAAGTACACCAGGATGAGCATATGGGTGTTGCTGGCGCTGAGGAGGAAGTTGACGATGAGGATTCTGATGGTGATATGGTTTGTTTAAGTCAGGCACCGGGGGAGACACCTGTTGTCCTTGGGATGAAGAAGCCCATTGTGATGCCTGGGCAAACTACCAAAAAAGACACCTCTTCGGTGTGGAATTATTTCTCCTCAAATCTGGACAAGAGGTGTCAAGCCATCTGTTGCCTCTGTCAGTCTGTAATAAGTAAGGGTAAGGATGTTAACCACCTTGGAACGTCCTCCCTTATAAGTCCCACTGCTGCGCATTCATCAGAAGTCACTGTCAAGTTCAGAAACTTTGGGTAAGAGCGTAAGCAGTCCACTGACACCTAAATCCCTTCTTCCTCCTGTACCCAAGCTTCTGCAAGCCACACCACCAACTCCCTCAACGTCAACTTCCTCCTCAGTCAGGAACGTCCGTAGTCCTGCAGGCCATGTCACTGTCAAGAGTGAGGAGTCCTCTCCTAACCGGGATTCCTCCGTAGGATCCTGGAGTGGTATGCCTGCTGTTACTGCCGCTGCTGTTGTTGCTGCTGGGAGTCGATCGTCATCCCAGAGGGGAAGTCGGAAGACCACTTGTACTACTTCCAGTAAGCAATTGACTGTCCAACAGTCCTTTGTGAGGAAGATGAAATATGACAGCAGTCATCCTGCTGCAAAGCGGCTAACTCAGGCCTTGACAACTATGTTGGTGTTAGAGGTGCGTCCGGTATCCACCATTAGTTCAGAGTCACTTAAAGATTTGTTTGAGGTACTGTGTCCCCGGTATCAATTCCCATCTAGGTTCCACTTCACTAGGCAGGCGATACCGAGAATGTACACAGACCTCAGAAAAAGAGTCAACATGGTCCTAAAAAATGCAGTTGTATCCAGTGTCCACTTAACCATGGACATGTGGACAAGTGGAACAGGGCAGACTAAGGACTATATGACTGTAACAGCCCACTGGGTAGATGTATGGCCTCCCGCAGCGGCACTAGTAGCAGCATCTCGCAAACGCCAACTCATTCCTAGGCAGGCTACGCTATGTATCATCGCTTTCCATAAGATGCACACAGCTGACAACCTCTTACGGAAACTGAGGAACATCATCGCAGATTGGCTTACCCCAATTGGACTCTCCTGGGGATTTGTGATATCGGACAACGCCATGAATATTGTGCGTGCATTACAACTGGGCAAATTCCAGCACGTCCCATGTTTTGGACATACAATTAATTCGGTGGTGCAGAATTTTTTGAAAAATGAGAGGGGTGTGCAGGAGATGCTGTCGGTGGCTCGAAAAATTGCGGGCCACTTTCGGCATTCTGCCACTGCGTGCCGAAGACTGGAGCGCCAGCAAACAATTCTGAACCTGCCCCTCCATCAACTGAAGAAAGAGGTGGTAGCGAGGTAGAATTTAACACTCTATATGCTTCAGAGGATGGAGGACCAGCAAAAGGCCATTCAAGCCTCTACATCCACCTACGATATAGGCAGAGGGGTAATGCACCTGACTCAAGTGCAGTGGAGAATGATTTCCATCTTGTGCAAGGTTCTCCAACCCTTCGAACTTGCCACACGTGAAGTCAGTTCAGACACTGCCAGCTTGAGTCAGGTCATTCCCCTCATCAGGCTTTTGCAGAAGCAGCTGGATAAATTGAAGGAGGAGCTAAGACGGAGCGATTCCGCAAAGTATGTGGGACTTGTGGATGGAGCCCTTCATTCGCTTTGACAGGATTCAATGGTGGTCAATCTGTTGAAATCAGAGCCCTACATTTTGGCCACCGTGCTCGATCCTAGTGTTAAAGTTTTTGTTGTATCTCTCTTTCCAGCAGACACAAGTCTGCAGAGGTTCAAAGACCTGCTGGTAAGCAAATTGTCAACTCAAGCGGAACGTGACCCGTCAACAGCTCCTCCATCAATTTCTCCCGCCACTGGGGCTCCAAGGAAAAGGATAACATTTCCTAGCCCATCCGCTGGCGGTGATGCAGGGCAGTCTGGAGCGAGTGCTGACATCTGGTCCGGACTGAAGGACCTGCCAACGATTACTGACATGTCTACTGTCACTGCATATGATTCTGTCACCATTGAAAGAATGGTGGAGGATTATACTGTATGAGTGACAGCATCCAAGTAGGCATGTCAGACAGTCCGTACGTATACTGGCAGGAAAAAGAGGCAATTTGGAGGCCCTTGCACAAACTGGCTTTATTTTACCTAAGTTGCCCCACCTCCAGTGTGTACTCCGAAAGAGTGTTTAGTGCAGCTGGTAACCTTGTCAGCGATCGGCGTACGAGGTTACTTCCACAAAATGTGGAGAAGATGATGTTCATCAAAATGAATTATAAAGCCTTACGGGAAGACCTTTACCAGCAATTGCCTCTAGAAAGTACACAGGAACCTGTGATGGTGGATTCCAGTGGGGACGAATTAATACTCTGTGAGGAGGGGGATGTACACAGTGAAAGGGGTGAGGAATCGGACGATGAGGAGGAGGTGGACATCTTGCCTCTGTAGAGCCAGTTTGTGCAAGGAGAGATTGATTGCTTCTTTTTTGGTGGGGGCCCAAACAAACCTGTCATTTCAGCCACAGTCATGTGGCAGACCCTGTCGCTGAAATTATTGGTTTGTTAAAGTGTGCATGTCCTGTTTATACAACATAAGGGTGGGTGGGAGGGCCCAAGGACAATTCCATCTTGCACCTCTTTTTCTTCTTTGCATCATGTGCTGTTTGGGGACTAGTTTTTTTAATTCCATCCTGTCTGTAACTGCAATGCCACTCCTAGATGGGCCAGGTGTTTGTGCCGCACACTTGTGTAGCTTAGCTTGGCCATCCAGCTACCGCATTGCACCTCTTTTTCTTCTTTGCATCATGTGCTGTTTGGAGCCTATTTTTTAAATCTGCCATCCTGTCTGTAACTGCAGTGCCACTCCTAGATGGGCCAGGTGTTTGTGCCGCACACTTGTGTCGCTTAGCTTGGCTATCCAGTTACCTAATTGCACCTCTTTTTCTTCTTTGCATCATGTGCTGTTTGGGGACTAGTTTTTGATTAGTGCCATCTTGTCTGCAACTGCAGTGCCACTCCTAGATGATCCAGGTGTTTGTGTCGGCCACTTGTGTCGCTTAGCTTAGTCATACAGCCACCTCGGTGCAACTTTTAGGCCTAAAAACAATATTGTGAGGTGTGAGGTGTTCAGAATAGACAGGAAATAAGTGGAAATGATTGTTATTGAGGTTAATAATACTGTAGGAGCAAAATTACCCCCAAATTCTGTGATTTTAGCTGTTTTTATGTTTTTTTTTCCCCTAAAATCATCCAGATCCAAAACCAAAACACGAAAATGGAATTAGAACCAAAACCAAAACATGAAAAGTGCCAGTCGCACATCTCTAGTTTATACCACGTATACCCCTTATCCCCAACAATTTTCCTTTTTAATTCAAGTGCCTGCAGTTTCCTGAAAGCGTCTGCTTCACTATGACCATCAACAAGTCGCAGGGGCAAATGCTCAGGGCTGTAGGCGTAGACCTCAGGACCAGCTGCTTCTCCCATGGGCAGCTTTACGTGGCTTGTTCACAAGTTAGTCTGCATAGCAGCTGCACTCCCTGCACCTATGGTACTTATGCCCTTGTATATAACACATGTAACTGTGACAGGGAAGGTGGCTTCTCTCAGCTCTGGGCCCCATAGCAGCTGCACTCCCTGCACCTATAGTAGCTACGCCCTATATATAACACATGTAACTGTGACAGGGAAGGTGGCTTCTCTCAGCTCTGGGACCCATAGCAGCCGCACTTCCTGCACCAATGGTAGCTATGCCCTTGTATATAACTGTGACAGAGAAGGTGGCCCCTCTCAGCTCTGTGCCCCATAGCAGCTGCACTCCCTGCACCTATGGTAGCTATGCCCCTGTATGGAACACATGTAACTGTTACAGGGAAGGTGGCCCCTCTCAGCCTTAGGATAGCTTTTGGTGGGAAAATGGGGCTTTGTTTCACTGATATCTCCTGGTGTCCACTGGAAAGTGTTGAGGTTCCCCTTAATCATGGCCTTGAGCCTAGTACCCTAGTATACCATGTCACGGGCCTAGTGCCTAAATGTATACACCACTGTTGTTTGTACAGTGGAAGGTCCAGAAGTATTGTAAGTAGAAGTTGCTCAATAGACCTTACCAGCTCTGGAAAAAGTGGCTTCAGGGAGCTTTGTATACCTCTCTTGATTCCCACTGCTGCCACTTCTCTCCAGGGGATGGACCAGATCCTCTTCTTGACTGGAGAGATATCAGAAATGTATCTTCCCCTAACGGCACTTTTCTGCAGCTCTTGGTGGTCTACTTCTGGCTCTTCTGGGCACCTCTTCTCTCTTCTCTGCTACCTTGTGGAGATCCTCTTCTTCTACTGAAGCACTCTTAAGAGGCTAGTGGTAATCCTCAATATAGTTAATAGTTAATAGAGGAATGTTTCACTAACTAAAGGTTGATTCTGACCAATATCCCAGTAAGCAACAGAGATGTAATCTACCAGTAATGGTGTTAATGACCTGACTGGAGTCCACTACATGTAACATGCTGAAGTCTGATGTAAAATATACAGAATACATCCCTGAAGACAGGTCAAATCCACAGCAATCTAAGGCCGCACAAAGTTTGTGAGCCTGGGCCAAATTCCAGGTTAGAAGCACAAGTCACTGCCCCATCTCCTGCCTAAACAACTCATCATGACATAGTTGAGCACCCACCAAGAATGCCCAGGACACTCCTGAATAAAATGAGACCTATCCCTTTACCCGGCCAGAGTAGACAAAGATCCCAGAAAGTGTATAGAAAACATATATACTTACCGAAATGCAGGAGTCCAGTTATGGGTGCGATTACATCACCACGCGGGATATACAGTAGTCAAAAGCTTGACAATGCTGTCATTCATAAGGCAACGTGTCGACAGTTGCCTGAGAATTGAGTTTGACTTGGGAACCGATGGTGGCAGGTGCGTTTTAAGAGAGGAGGAGGCCCGTGTTCAGCCTCCTCCATTCGGGCCCCCTCCTCTCTGCCCGGAGCGCTGTAGAGTCTGAGCACCAGAGGGCTCAGACTCTACTGCGCATGCGCAGAACTCTGTGAAAATGGCCACTGAGCCATTTTCACTGTGTTCTAACAGCGCTGCGGATGCCGGCGCTGGACTTCGGAGGGGTGAGTATTTTAAAAATGAGTGCAGTGTGTGCGGTGGGGGCCCCCTCTGGACTCAGGGGCACGTGTGCACCGCACACACTGCACCCATTATAGAGATGCCAGTGGATGGTGGTCCTTAGTAAATATCTTAGATATGGATGCCATGAAATTTCTGATGGATTCAAATATCAGGATCAACATTGATCTAGCCACATTCCTGCTTTCAACAACTCAACCGACATAACGCCCTGAAATAAAGATTTATATCCTTTGTAATACCAATGGGGCCTGGGTCTCAGACATGTTACACCTAGAATGCAAGATATCTCACTTTGGTTACAAATGTCTAATGTGTTAGTTTCAAAAATGTATATTTCCTTCCGCTAAATGGGGTATATTTACTAACATTCGTATATCTGCTAATTTCAGTCGAGATCAATCTCGGCTGACACCGGCAGTGTGAGATTGCAACTTTTTGAGAAAAAAAACACACAGTAATTTACTAAACTACCGTGTTTTTTCAATTCGAGTTTACCGATGTCGAAGTAATTCGTATTGCCGGCAGTGTTTTACGGGAGAGAATAGTAAAACACTGCCGGGCTTAACACAATGAAGACCAGCCGTATCAGTGTGATCCGTGCAGGGCTTCATTGTGTACAGTATGTGAAAGAGTTAAAAGTCCTGGCATTCGGGGAAAGGGGATCCATGTGTAAACATGGATACCCTTTAGTGGCGCAGTATGTTCGCTTTGTTTGTTTTTTAACCCATGGATGCCTACAGGGAAAGAAGAGGTCCGATCTACAAAGGAATTTTTGTGAGTATATATATATATATTTTTTACCGTACCCTATTGGATTCTACATGGACAAGTGGATGTGAATGGTGGCGTGGGATGTAGGTAAGTACAGTATGTGTGAGTGTGTAAGTGTGTTTTAATAAAACTTTACTGTGACGGTGTGTTGTGGGTTTTTTGGGGTATTTATTTTGTTGTGGAACTACAGGTACCAGTGGGCCCATTAATTCCCTGCATGCTGGTACTTGTGGTTCTCCAAGTACCAGCACACGGGGAGGCTTGCTGGTACTTGTAGTTCCACAGCAAAAGACAATATTCTATTTTTTTACACACTTTTAATGGCTATCAGCCCCCCATCCACCGCCCACGGATGGGGGGGACAAACTAGGGCTTCACCCCTGGCCCTTGGGTGCCTGCAGGGGGGGGGCTTGATTTAATGGGTCCCAACTTCCCCAGGGAACCCCGACCAGGGGTGATTAGTTGGGGGGGTAATGCCACGGCCGCAGGGACCAGTATAGAAGTGTCTCCCCGGCTGTGGCATTATGTCCCTGGCTAGTGGAGCCCGGTGCTGGTTTTAAAAATATGGAGGACCCCTACGTCTTTTGTCCACTATATTTTTGGAACCAGGACTGGTCCAAGAGCCCAGTGCTGGTAGTTTAAATACTGGGGAGCCCTACGCAATTTCCCCCCCCCGTATTTTAACAACCAGGACCACCTTAAAGAGCCTGGGGCTGGTTATTCTTAGGAGGGGGACCCCACGCAATATTTTTTTTATTAACTCTTTCAGACACTTTTACACAGAGAAGCATACACGGATCTCACTGATCCATGCATGACTCGCCAAACACGCCAGCCAAAAGCAGGTCTATTTGAAAGTTCTATTTCTGTACGTATTCTATGCTTTTCTGGCAGTGTTTGCCTATTGTCGGCAGTGATTGAGAATACAAATTCTTAGTAAATTCCCGTGTTGTATAAAATAACAGCCGTGTTTGACTGATGGTCTATTGCAGTGATTTTCAACCTTTTTTTTACTCACGGCACACCGAACAATATTTTAAAATTGCCAAGGCACACCATAAGTTCCCCACAGAAAAAAACAAAACACACACATTGGCCCTCACATTAAAAAAAATAAAAAATCCACACGTACATTGGCCTACACAGAAAAAACAATCACATTGCTCCCCACATAAATCATGTTGCTCACACATAAATCAATCACATTTCTCCCCACATAAATCCTATTGCTCCCACATTAATTATTCACATTGTTCCCCTCATAAATCCTTATTCTCCCCACATAAATCCTATTGTTCCCCACAGGAGAAATAAAATAACAAATTTTAGCCCCTACCGGTCAGCTGTCCTCCTTCCTGTCCCTCAGTGGCGGGGGTTGTTCATAGTGGAGTGCTGCGAATACTGAGCAGTGGGCGATCGGGCAGGTGTGGATGTGGGTGGGTAAGGAAAGCTGTGTATGCAGGCAGGAACTGGAAGATGTGTATGCAGGCGGGTGGGCTGGCTGGGTGGTGAGACGTGGCGGTCGAGACCTATGATATCACACTGCCGCCTCTTAAAGGCATAGGTCACGGCCGGAGCACGACTAATCCTCTAAGAAGAGCCTGGGCCAACAGTTCACTCTGAAGGTGCAGGAAGCTGCTCTGGCTCCGCGGCACACCTTGCAACTGGTCACGGCACACTGGTTGAAAAAGCCTGGTCTATTGATTCATATTTGTGTGGTCAGCAGTGTATCTCAATACGAATAGCCCCAACACTGGCGAGATTTGTGTTTAGTAAATTTCCGAGATGACACTTAGAAAAAAAAAAAACTTGAATGTATTCGGGACCTTAGTAAATTTCCACCAATGTGTTTTATGTTTTACCTGTAGATTTCCATTTGGTGTGTGGGGTTAAAGGCTAATCTAGTGGACAAAGACACTTGGGTAAATGCCCTACAGGAGGTGTAGTTGGTAAATCCGGGCATCATAATGAAGAAGCAGTTTGCCTACCAGTATAATCTGGGTATAAGTGTAGATAATAAAAAAATGTGAATAATATTATAAATATGACTATATTTTTATATATATATATATATATATATATATATATATATATATATACGTTTATAAAGATCTACAGTAGTGTATTTTACAGTACATGGATGACTGGCTGCTGATCGGCAGATTTCATCAAATCAACTGACTGGAAATATAGTCCTCCCTGAGGGTAGTTTAGGTACAATAGTATACAATTTAGCCACATGCTGTGTCGTACGGGGGCATGAAAGGCCCACCAGGGAATACAGTGGTACGGGGTCCAAGCTTAAGGGGAGTGGCAAGGGGTATTTTTATTGAAGCAAACTTGACTAAGTCATAATCTTGCTCCACCAAGTGTATGACCCCTAGAGGAGTGGGTGGGGTCCCCAGGTAGTGGGGATTGCCCCTATACACCTATGGGCCAGTCCAGCCTTGGCCACCTGTCATTGGCGTTTTTACTACGGGTGCAATGTGTGAGGTGCAGAAATCGACACAATAGCCTCATTGGATAGAACAGATTTGATACAATATAAAAGAAGAAGTGAACAAAAGAATCAAAATATTACATTCATCACACAATTTAACAGCCAACACCATATACTTGAATCCATTTTAACAAAACACTGGCACATCTTACACCTGGACAAACAATTAAAAAAATGTATTGAAGATAAACCAAAAATTATTTACAAAAAAGCACAGAGCCTGAGACAAAAACTGGTGAGAAGTTACATTCCGACAAAAAAAGAAAAACTTCAATAAAAATATGGACATTTTAACTGTTTGAACTGTTTACCTTGCAAAATAACAAGAAGAAAAAGTACACAATCAATAACAGAATTTTGCTCAACAGTCACAAACAAAGTGTATAAAATTAAAGAAAAAATTACATGCGACACTGAAGGAGTTATATATTTGCTGGAATGCCCTTGCGGATTCCAGTACGTTGGACAAACAAAAAGAAAACTTAAAACCAGAGTCCCAGAACATATTTTTAATATAAGAAAAGGGCTCCGAACACACAGCCTCTCTAAGCACTTTTTAGAAGTTCATAACAAAAACCCCACAGATTTAAAATTTATTGGAATACAGAAAATAAATCAACACTGGAGAGGTGGCGATTTCTGCAAAGAACTTCGGAAAAAGGAAACAAAATGGATCTTTTTTCTACAAACATTGCAACCCAATGGGTTAAATATTGATTTTGACCTCAACGCCTTTTTATAACAAATATGGTTCATTATATCATCAATTACCCCTTTTTTACACTAATATTTTTTAATATTCTTCTTAATTTACATTTCACACATTTATAACACACTCCTTTTTTCTTGCAATACTTGTTTTATAATTTCTATATATTTTTAAAAAGGGGTTACATTGTTTTTCCCGTTATTTTAACCTATTTGGGGTTAATTAATTTTTAATTGAAACTAATTAAAGAACACGTTTTACTATAAATAAGAGACACCGGATCAGGGGCGGGATCCTAGACAAAGGGCTGGAAATAGCCCGAAACGCGTTGGACGCTCACAAGCCATACCCGCTTTGGAGACAGAACAGGGCAGTGACATCAAAGACCATCGCCGCTGCTCTGAGGAACACGCGGCGATGCACTGCCCGTTCAAACATCAAGGGAACCAGCCGGCCAACAAGGAAAAGATCGCCCGCTAAAGGTTAGTAAGAGCTAGGGACAGAGAGAGAGCACTGTTCTTAGCAATAACCATTGCGGCCCCAGCCGCCGGCAATTAACGGAACCCGCTGCTGTCTCACCTGTACGGACTGTTACTTATCATAAAGCACTCCAAAAAGAGCTTTAAATATTCTATTAACATTTTTATTACAGGTATTGCATTGATTGTATTTATATATAATTTTCTCAAGCACTCCCAACAAATATTTATTACAAATATATATATATACAAACAAAAAACCCAGCACTCCCCAAAGTAAGCTCACTTATCCTCAACAATTCAATAAATAAATGATGGGGGTTTAGTTAGTGGATTGGCCAATGCACGGAAGCCTGCATACCGATCGCCAAGGTACCCCACCTTCATGCAGGTCCTACACTATCACAAAGTCTCAAAACCTGACTACTTCACTGCTGTTACACACATCATCTGCCTGCTAGATTTAATGTGCACCTGCCCAAACTTTGTGGCTTTTAAAGGTTTCAAGGATCCTCTGGAGGTATCCCGGTTAGGAGAGGACTCCTCAGTCTTGACAGTGACATGGCCTGCAGTACTACTGACGTTCCTGACTGAAGAGGAAGTTGACGTTGAGTGAGTTGGTGGTGTGGCTTGCAGGAGCTTGGGTACAAGAGGAAGAAGGGATTTAGGTGTCAGTGGACTGCTTACGCTCTTATCCAAAGTTTCACAAATTGACACTGACTTCTGATGAATGCGCTGCAGGTGACGTATAAGGGAGGATGTTCCTAGGTGGTTAACATCCTTACCCCTACTTTTTACAGATTGACAGAGGCAACACACGGCTTGACACCTGTTGTCCGGATTTGTGGATAAATAATTCCACACTGAAGAGGTGGCTTTTTTGGAATTTTGCCCAGGCATCACAATGGGCTTCTTCCTCCCACGGACTACAGGTGTCTTCCCCGGTGCCTCATTTAAACTAGAGATGAGCGCCTGAAATTTTTCGGGTTTTGTGTTTTGGTTTTGGGTTCGGTTCCGCGGCCGTGTTTTGGGTTCGACCGCGTTTTGGCAAAACCTCACCGAATTTTTTTTGTTGGATTCGGGTGTGTTTTGGATTCGGGTGTTTTTTTCAAAAAACACTAAAAAACAGCTTAAATCATAGAATTTGGGGGTCATTTTGATCCCAAAGTATTATTAACCTCAAAAACCATAATTTACACTAATTTTCAGTCTATTCTGAATACCTCACACCTCACAATATTATTTTTAGTCCTAAAATTTGCACCGAGGTCGCTGTGTGAGTAAGATAAGCGACCCTAGTGGCCGACACAAACACCGGGCCCATCTAGGAGTGGCACTGCAGTGTCACGCAGGATGTCCCTTCCAAAAAACCCTCCCCAAACAGCACATGACGCAAAGAAAAAAAGAGGCGCAATGAGGTAGCTGTGTGAGTAAGATTAGCGACCCTAGTGGCCGACACAAACACCGGGCCCATCTAGGAGTGGCACTGCAGTGTCACGCAGGATGGCCCTTCCAAAAAACCCTCCCCAAACAGCACATGACGCAAAGAAAAAAAGAGGCGCAATGAGGTAGCTGTGTGAGTAAGATTAGCGACCCTAGTGGCCGACACAAACACCGGGCCCATCTAGGAGTGGCACTGCAGTGTCACGCAGGATGGCCCTTCCAAAAAACCCTCCCCAAACAGCACATGACGCAAAGAAAAAAAGAGGCGCAATGAGGTAGCTGTGTGAGTAAGATTAGCGACCCTAGTGGCCGACACAAACACCGGGCCCATCTAGGAGTGGCACTGCAGTGTCACGCAGGATGTCCCTTCCAAAAAACCCTCCCCAAACAGCACATGACGCAAAGAAAAAAAGAGGCGCAATGAGGTAGCTGTGTGAGTAAGATTAGCGACCCTAGTGGCCGACACAAACACCGGGCCCATCTAGGAGTGGCACTGCAGTGTCACGCAGGATGTCCCTTCCAAAAAACCCTCCCCAAACAGCACATGACGCAAAGAAAAAAAGAGGCGCAATGAGGTAGCTGTGTGAGTAAGATTAGCGACCCTAGTGGCCGACACAAACACCGGGCCCATCTAGGAGTGGCACTGCAGTGTCACGCAGGATGTCCCTTCCAAAAAACCCTCCCCAAACAGCACATGACGCAAAGAAAAAAAGAGGCGCAATGAGGTAGCTGACTGTGTGAGTAAGATTAGCGACCCTAGTGGCCGACACAAACACCGGGCCCATCTAGGAGTGGCACTGCAGTGTCACGCAGGATGTCCCTTCCAAAAAAACCCTCCCCAATCAGCACATGATGCAAAGAAAAAGAAAAGAAAAAAGAGGTGCAAGATGGAATTGTCCTTGGGCCCTCCCACCCACCCTTATGTTGTATAAACAAAACAGGACATGCACACTTTAACCAACCCATCATTTCAGTGACAGGGTCTGCCACACGACTGTGACTGATATGACGGGTTGGTTTGGACCCCCCCCAAAAAAGAAGCAATTAATCTCTCCTTGCACAAACTGGCTCTACAGAGGCAAGATGTCCACCTCATCTTCACCCTCCGATATATCACCGTGTACATCCCCCTCCTCACAGATTATCAATTCGTCCCCACTGGAATCCACCATCTCAGCTCCCTGTGTACTTTGTGGAGGCAATTGCTGCTGGTCAATGTCTCCGCGGAGGAATTGATTATAATTCATTTTAATGAACATCATCTTCTCCACATTTTCTGGATGTAACCTCGTACGCCGATTGCTGACAAGGTGAGCGGCGGCACTAAACACTCTTTCGGAGTACACACTTGTGGGAGGGCAACTTAGGTAGAATAAAGCCAGTTTGTGCAAGGGCCTCCAAATTGCCTCTTTTTCCTGCCAGTATAAGTACGGACTGTGTGACGTGCCTACTTGGATGCGGTCACTCATATAATCCTCCACCATTCTATCAATGTTGAGAGAATCATATGCAGTGACAGTAGGCGACATGTCCGTAATCGTTGTCAGGTCCTTCAGTCCGGACCAGATGTCAGCATCAGCAGTCGCTCCAGACTGCCCTGCATCACCGCCAGCGGGTGGGCTCGGAATTCTGAGCCTTTTCCTCGCACCCCCAGTTGCGGGAGAATGTGAAGGAGGAGATGTTGACAGGTCGCGTTCCGCTTGACTTGACAATTTTGTCACCAGCAGGTCTTTCAACCCCAGCAGACCTGTGTCTGCCGGAAAGAGAGATCCAAGGTAGGCTTTAAATCTAGGATCGAGCACGGTTGCCAAAATGTAGTGCTCTGATTTCAACAGATTGACCACCCGTGAATCCTTGTTAAGCGAATTAAGGGCTGCATCCACAAGTCCCACATGCCTAGCGGAATCGCTCCCTTTTAGCTCCTTCTTCAATGCCTCCAGCTTCTTCTGCAAAAGCCTGATGAGGGGAATGACCTGACTCAGGCTGGCAGTGTCTGAACTGACTTCACGTGTGGCAAGTTCAAAGGGCATCAGAACCTTGCACAACGTTGAAATCATTCTCCACTGCACTTGAGACAGGTGCATTCCATCTCCTATATCGTGCTCAATTGTATAGGCTTGAATGGCCTTTTGCTGCTCCTCCAACCTCTGAAGCATATAGAGGGTTGAATTCCACCTCGTTACCACTTCTTGCTTCAGATGATGGCAGGGCAGGTTCAGTAGTTTTTGGTGGTGCTCCAGTCTTCTGTACGTGGTGCCTGTACGCCGAAAGTGTCCCGCAATTTTTCTGGCCACCGACAGCATCTCTTGCACGCCCCTGTCGTTTTTTTAAAAATTCTGCACCACCAAATTCAAGGTATGTGCAAAACATGGGACGTGCTGGAATTTGCCCATATTTAATGCACACACAATATTGCTGGCGTTGTCCGATGCCACAAATCCACAGGAGAGTCCAATTGGGGTAAGCCATTCCGCGATGATCTTCCTCAGTTGCCGTAAGAGGTTTTCAGCTGTGTGCGTATTCTGGAAAGCGGTGATACAAAGCGTAGCCTGCCTAGGAAAGAGTTGGCGTTTGCGAGATGCTGCTACTGGTGCCGCCGCTGCTGTTCTTGCGGCGGGAGTCCATACATCTACCCAGTGGGCTGTCACAGTCATATAGTCCTGACCCTGCCCTGCTCCACTTGTCCACATGTCCGTGGTTAAGTGGACATTGGGTACAACTGCATTTTTTAGGACACTGGTGAGTCTTTTTCTGACGTCCGTGTACATTCTCGGTATCGCCTGCCTAGAGAAGTGGAACCTAGATGGTATTTGGTAACGGGGGCACACTGCCTCAATAAATTGTCTAGTTCCCTGTGAACTAACGGCGGATACCGGACGCACGTCTAACACCAACATAGTTGTCAAGGACTCAGTTATCCGCTTTGCAGTAGGATGACTGCTGTGATATTTCATCTTCCTCGCAAAGGACTGTTGAACAGTCAATTGCTTACTGGAAGTAGTACAAGTGGGCTTACGACTTCCCCTCTGGGATGACCATCGACTCCCAGCGGCAACAACAGCAGCGCCAGCAGCAGTAGGCGTTACACGCAAGGATGCATCGGAGGAATCCCAGGCAGGAGAGGACTCGTCAGAATTGCCAGTGACATGGCCTGCAGGACTATTGGCATTCCTGGGGAAGGAGGAAATTGACCCTGAGGGAGTTGGTGGGGTGGTTTGCGTGAGCTTGGTTACAAGAGGAAGGGATTTACTGGTCAGTGGACTGCTTCCGCTGTCACCCAAAGTTTTTGAACTTGTCACTGACTTATTATGAATGCGCTGCAGGTGACGTATAAGGGAGGATGTTCCGAGGTGGTTAACGTCCTTACCCCTACTTATTACAGCTTGACAAAGGGAACACACGGCTTGACACCTGTTGTCCGCATTTCTGGTGAAATACCTCCACACCGAAGAGCTGATTTTTTTGGTATTTTCACCTGGCATGTCAACGGCCATATTCCTCCCACGGACAGCAGGTGTCTCCCCGGGTGCCTGACTTAAACAAACCACCTCACCATCAGAATCCTCCTGGTCAATTTCCTCCCCAGCGCCAGCAACACCCATATCCTCCTCATCCTGGTGTACTTCAACACTGACATCTTCAATCTGACTATCAGGAACTGGACTGCGGGTGCTCCTTCCAGCACTTGCAGGGGGCGTGCAAATGGTGGAAGGCGCATGCTCTTCACGTCCATTGTTGGGAAGGTCAGGCATCGCAACCGACACAATTGGACTCTCCTTGTGGATTTGGGATTTCAAAGAACGCACAGTTCTTTGCGGTGCTTTTGCCAGCTTGAGTCTTTTCAGTTTTCTAGCGAGAGGCTGAGTGCTTCCATCCTCATGTGAAGCTGAACCACTAGCCATGAACATAGGCCAGGGCCTCAGCCGTTCCTTGCCACTCCGTGTGGTAAATGGCATATTGGCAAGTTTACGCTTCTCCTCCGACAATTTTATTTTAGGTTTTGGAGTCCTTTTTTTACTGATATTTGGTGTTTTGGTTTTGACATGCTCTGTACTATGCCATTGGGCATCGGCCTTGGCAGACGACGTTGCTGGCATTTCATCGTCTCGGCCATGACTAGTGGCAGCAGCTTCAGCACGAGGTGGAAGTGGATCTTGATCTTTCCCTAATTTTGGAAACTCAAAATTTTTGTTCTCCATATTTTAATAGGCACAACTAAAAGGCACCTCAGGTAAACAATGGAGATGGATGGATTGGATACTAGTATACAATTATGGACGGGCTGCCGAGTGCCGACACAGAGGTAGCCACAGCCGTGAACTACCGCACTGTACTGTGTCTGCTGCTAATATATAGACTGGTTGATAAAGAGATAGTATACTCGTAACTAGTATGTATGTATAAAAAAAGAAAAAAAAAACACGGTTAGGTGGTATATACAATTATGGACGGGCTGCCGAGTGCCGACACAGAGGTAGCCACAGCCGTGAACTACCGCACTGTACTGTGTCTGCTGCTAATATATAGACTGGTTGATAAAGAGATAGTATACTCGTAACTAGTATGTATGTATAAAGAAAGAAAAAAAAACCACGGTTAGGTGGTATATACAATTATGGACGGGCTGCCGAGTGCCGACACAGAGGTAGCCACAGCCGTGAACTACCGCACTGTACTGTGTCTGCTGCTAATATATAGACTGGTTGATAAAGAGATAGTATACTCGTAACTAGTATGTATGTATAAAGAAAGAAAAAAAAACCACGGTTAGGTGGTATATACAATTATGGACGGGCTGCCGAGTGCCGACACAGAGGTAGCCACAGCCGTGAACTACCGCACTGTACTGTGTCTGCTGCTAATATATAGACTGGTTGATAAAGAGATAGTATACTCGTAACTAGTATGTATGTATAAAGAAAGAAAAAAAAACCACGGTTAGGTGGTATATACAATTATGGACGGGCTGCCGAGTGCCGACACAGAGGTAGCCACAGCCGTGAACTACCGCACTGTACTGTGTCTGCTGCTAATATATAGACTGGTTGATAAAGAGATAGTATACTCGTAACTAGTATGTATGTATAAAGAAAGAAAAAAAAACCACGGTTAGGTGGTATATACAATTATGGACGGGCTGCCGAGTGCCGACACAGAGGTAGCCACAGCCGTGAACTACCGCACTGTACTGTGTCTGCTGCTAATATAGACTGGTTGATAAAGAGATAGTATACTACTAATATTATATACTGGTGGTCAGGTCACTGGTCACTAGTCACACTGGCAGTGGCACTCCTGCAGCAAAAGTGTGCACTGTTTAATTTTAATATAATATTATGTACTCCTGGCTCCTGCTATAACCTATAACTGGCACTGCAGTAGTGCTCCCCAGTCTCCCCCACAATTATAAGCTGTGTGAGCTGAGCAGTCAGACAGATATATAATATATATAGATGATGCAGCACACTGGCCTGAGCCTGAGCAGTGCACACAGATATGGTATGTGACTGACTGAGTCACTGTGTGTATCGCTTTTTTCAGGCAGAGAACGGATATATTAAATAAACTGCACTGTGTGTCTGGTGGTCACTCACTATATAATATATTATGTACTCCTGGCTCCTGCTATAACCTATAACTGGCACTGCAGTAGTGCTCCCCAGTCTCCCCCACAATTATAAGCTGTGTGAGCTGAGCAGTCAGACAGATATATATAATATTATATATAGATAATAGATGATGCAGCACACTGGCCTGAGCCTGAGCAGTGCACACAGATATGGTATGTGACTGAGTCACTGTGTGCTGTGTATCGCTTTTTTCAGGCAGAGAACGGATTATAAATAAAACTGGTGGTCACTATCAGCAAAACTCTGCACTGTACTGAGTACTCCTAATGCTCCCCAAAATTAGTAAATCAAGTGTCTCTCTAATCTATTCTAATTCTAAACGGAGAGGACGCCAGCCACGTCCTCTCCCTATCAATCTCAATGCACGTGTGAAAATGGCGGCGACGCGGGCTCCTTATATAGAATCCGAGTCTCGCGATAGAATCCGAGCCTCGCGAGAATCCGACAGCGTCATGATGACGTTCGGGCGCGCTCGGGTTAACCGAGCAAGGCGGGAAGATCCGAGTCGCTCGGACCCGTGAAAAAAAACATGAAGTTCTGGCGGGTTCGGATTCAGAGAAACCGAACCCGCTCATCTCTAATTTAAACAAACCACATCACCATCAGAATCCTCATCGTCAACTTCCTCCTCAGCGCCAGCAACACCCATATCCTCATCCTGGTGTACTTCAACAGTGACATCTTCAATTTGAATATTAGGAACTGGACTGTGGGTGCTCCTTCCAGCACTTGCAGGGGGCGTGCAAATGGTGGAAGGAGCCACCTCTTCCCGTCCAGTGTTGGGAAGGTCAGGCATCGCAACCGCCGACACGCTTGGACTCTCCTTGGGGATTTGTGATGCCATCTTAGAACGCACAGTTCTTTTCTGTGCTTTTTCCAGCTTAACTCTTTTAATTTTTCTAGCAGGAGGATGAGTGCTTCCATCGTCATGTGAAGCTGAACCATTAGTCATGAACATAGGCCAGTGCCTCAGCCGTTCCTTGCCACTCCGTGTCGTAAATGGCATATTGCCAAGTTTACGTTTCTCCTCAGACCATTTCAATTTATTTTTTGGGTCTTTTTACTGAACTTTGGCCTTTTGGTTTTTACATGCTCTCTACTATCACATTGGGCATCGGCCTTGGCAGATGACGTTGATGGCATTTCGTCGTCTATGTCATGACTAGTGGCAGCAGCTTCAGCACTAGGAGGAAGTGGTTCTTGATCTTCCTCCAAATTTTTGTTCGCCATTATTTTTCTGGAGTTATATAACAAAATATGCGGCACAGCAGCACTGGACATATGGCAGCAGAAGATACCACTGTGACTGGTCACTGGACTGACTGACTGATGCACAGGACACTACCACTGGTCTGATGCAGGACAACACAGCAACACTTTAAGGGACATATTAATATATTATACAGCAGCACTGGGCATATGGCAGCAGCATACCTCCCAAATGTACCGAATTCAGCGGGACCGTCCCGCTATTCGGACACTGTCCCGCTGTCCCTCCCACGGGTCACAGTGTTCCGCGGGCAGGGGGGCAGTTGGGGGAGGCTTTGATCACCCGCTGCTTTGCTCTGCAGCCAGTGATCACTGAATAGATGCAGTGCGCACGCGCACAGCATCTATTCAATGCTGGGAGGGGACCAGGGGGCTGCCCAGCTGCTTGGGGAGCACTGAGCACACACCCCAAAATGCCGAAAACGGGTCCATGGTGCTCGGCCAAGCCCACTTGACCAAGGACATGCCCCTTCTGCGGCAAGCCACGCCCCCTTTTCGGGTCGCACGTGGCTACGCCGCGCAAGCGTCTCGTCCTGCTGTTATGAAAAGTTGGGAGGTATGCAGCAGAGGACACAACCACTGTAACTGATACAGCACAACACAGCACCCTATACAGCAGCACTGGACATATGCCAGCAGAGGACACCACCACTGTGACTGATACAGCACAACACAGCACCCTATACAGCAGCACTGGACATATGCCAGCAGAGGACACCACCACTGTGACTGATACAGCACAACACAGCACCCTATACAGCAGCACTGGACATATGCCAGCAGAGGACACCACCACTGTGACTGATACAGCACAACACAGCACCCTATACAGCAGCACTGGACATATGGCAGCAGAGGACACCACCACTGTAACTGATGCAGCACAACACAGCACCCTATACAGCAGCACTGGACATATGGCAGCAGAGGACACCACCACTGTAACTGATACAGCACAACACAGCACCCTATACAGCAGCACTGGACATATGCCAGCAGAGGACACCACCACTGTGACTGATACAGCACAACACAGCACCCTATACAGCAGCACTGGACATATGGCAGCAGAGGACACCACCACTGTGACTGATACAGCACAACACAGCACCCTATACAGCAGCACTGGACATATGGCAGCAGAGGACACCACCACTGTAACTGATACAGCACAACACAGCACCCTATACAGCAGCACTGGACATATGGCAGCAGAGGACACCACCACTGTAACTGATACAGCACAACACAGCACCCTATACAGCAGCACTGGACATATGGCAGCAGAGGACACCACCACTGTAACTGATACAGCACAACACAGCACCCTATACAGCAGCACTGGACATATGGCAGCAGAGGACACCACCACTGTGACTGATACAGCACAACACAGCACCCTATACAGCAGCACTGGACATATGCCAGCAGAGGACACCACCACTGTAACTGATACAGCACAACACAGCACCCTATACAGCAGCACTGGACATATGGCAGCAGAGGACACCACCACTGTAACTGATACAGCACAACACAGCACCCTATACAGCAGCACTGGACATATGGCAGCAGAGGACACCACCACTGTAACTGATACAGCACAACACAGCACCCTATACAGCAGCACTGGACATATGCCAGCAGAGGACACCACCACTGTAACTGATACAGCACAACACAGCACCCTATACAGCAGCACTGGACATATGGCAGCAGAGGACACCACCACTGTGACTGATACAGCACAACACAGCACCCTATACAGCAGCACTGGACATATGGCAGCAGAGGACACCACCACTGTGACTGATACAGCACAACACAGCACCCTATACAGCAGCACTGGACATATGCCAGCAGAGGACACCACCACTGTAACTGATACAGCACAACACAGCACCCTATACAGCAGCACTGGACATATGGCAGCAGAGGACACCACCACTGTGACTGATACAGCACAACACAGCACCCTATACAGCAGCACTGGACATATGGCAGCAGAGGACACCACCACTGTGACTGATACAGCACAACACAGCACCCTATACAGCAGCACTGGACATATGGCAGCAGAGGACACAAGCACTGTGGCTGGACTGATGCAGCACAAGACACGGACACTGAGGACATTGGGGGTCATTCCGAGTTGTTCGCTCGTTGCCGATATTCGCAACGGAGCGATTAAGGCAAAAATGTGCATGCGGTAAGTATTTTAGCACAAAACTTAGTAGATTTACTCACGTCCGAACTAAGAATTTTCATTGTTGAAGTGATCGTAGTGTGATTGACAGGAAGTGGGTGTTTCTGGGCGGAAACTGGTCGTTTTCTGGGAGTGTGCGGAAAAACGCAGGCGTGCCAGGATAAAACGTGGGAGTGTCTGGAGAAATGGGGGAGTGGCTGGCTGAACGCTGGGTGTGTTTGTGACGTCAAACCAGGAATGAAACTGACTGAACTGATCGCAGTGTAGGAGTAAGTCTGGAGCTACTCAGAAACTGCTAAGAGGTGTCTATTCGCAATTCTGCTAATCTTTCGTCCGCAATTCTGCTAAGCTAAGATTCACTCCCCGTAGGCGGCGGCTTACCGTGTGCAATGCTGCTAAAAGCAGCTAGCGAGCGAACAACTCGGAATGAGGGCCACTGAGAGAATGGAGACACGTCCTCTCTCTACACTCTCCAATGCCGGAGTGAAAATGGCGGCGATGCGAGGTGACTTATTTGGAATCGAAACCCCGCGAGAATCTGACAGCGGGATGATGACGTTTTGCCTCGTTCTGGTTTCCGAGTCATGCGGGAAAACCCGAGCCTGACTCGGATCCGGGCTCGGAGCGTGAGGTCCGGTAGGGTTCGGTTCTCTGCAAACCGAACCCGCTCATCCCTAATGAAAATACATCTGTGCTGCGCTGTTTGGGGTCGCAGTATATTGGGGCAGGGGAATTAGTTTTTGGAATGGGATATTTCTTTATTGTCATTTTAATTTTATTACAGTAATTGAAGTGTATGGAGCATAAACTCCTGCAGAATAATGTCCATCTAATCCGTAGCTACAGGTCAGTGTAACTCCTGCAGAATAATGTCCATCTAATCCGTAGCTACAGGTCAGTGTAACTCCTGCAGAATAATGTCCATCTAATCCGTAGCTACAGGTCAGTGTAACTCCTGCAGAATAATGTCCATCTAATCCATAGCTACTGGTCAGTGTAACTCCTGCAGAATAATGTCTCTCTAAACCGTAGCTACAGGTCAGTGTAACTCCTGCAGAATAATGTCTCTCTAATCCGTAGCTACAGGTCAGTGTAACTCCTGCAGAGTAATGTCCCTCTAATCTGTAGCTACAGGTCAGTGTAACTCCTGCAGAATAATGTCCCTCTAATCTGTAGCTACAGGTCAGTGTAACTCCTGCAGAATAATGTCCCTCTAATCTGTAGCTACAGGTGATAGTAACTCCAACAGAATAATGTCCCTCTAATCTGTAGCTACAGGTCAGTGTAACTCCTGCAGAATAATGTCCCTCTAATCTGTAGCTACAGGTCATAGTAACTCCTGCAGAATAATGTCCCTCTAATCTGTAGCTACAGGTCAGTGTAACTCCTGCAGAATAATGTCCCTCTAATCTGTAGCTACAGGTCAGTGTAACTCCTCTAGAATAATGTCCATCTAATCCGTAGCAACAGGTCAGTGTAACTCCTGCAGAGTAATGTCCCTCTAATCCGTAGCTACAGGTCAGTGTAACTCCTGCAGAGTAATGTCCCTCTAATCCGTAGCTACAGGTCAGTGTAACTCATGCAGAGTAATGTCCTTCTAATCCGTAGCTACAGGTCATTGTAACTTCTGCAGAATAATGTCCCTCTAAACCATAGCTATAGGTCAGTGTAACTCCTGCAGAATAATGTCCCTCTAATCTGTAGCTACAGGTCAGTGTAACTCCTGCAGAATAATGTCCCTTTAATCCGTAGCTACAGGTCAGTGTAACTCCTGCAGAATAATGTCCCTCTAATCTGTAGCTACAGGTCAGTGTAACTCCTGCAGAATAATGTCCCTCTAATCCGTAGCTACAGGTCAGTGTAACTCCTGCAGAATAATGTCCCTCTAATCTGTAGCTACAGGTCAGTGTAACTCCTGCAGAATAATGTCCCTCTAATCTGTAGCTACAGGTCAGTGTAACTCCTGCAGAATAATGTCCCTCTAATCTGTAGCTACAGGTCAGTGTAACTCTTGCAGAATAATGTCCCTTTAATCCGTAGCTACAGGTCAGTGTTACTCCTGCAGAATAATGTCCCTCTAATCCGTAGCTACAGGTCAGTGTAACCCCTGCAGAATAATGCCCCTCTAATCTGTAGCTACAGGTCAGTGTAATTCCTGCAGAATAATGTCTCTCTAATCCGTAGCTACAGGTCAGTGTAACTCCTGCAGAATAATGTCCCTCTAATCCGTAGCTACAGGTCAGTGTAACTTCTGCAGAATAATGTCCCTCTAATCCGTAGCTACAGGTCAGTGTAACTCCTGCAGAATAATGGCCCTCATTCCGAGTTGATCGGTCGCAAGGCGAATTTAGCAGAGTTACACACGCTAAGCCTACGCCTACTGGGAGTGTATCTTAGCTTCTTAAAATTGCGACCGATGTATTCGCAATTACAAACTACTTTGCAGTTTCTGAGTAACTTCAACCTTACTCTGCCTGTGCGATCAGTTCAGTGCTTGTCGTTCCTGGTTTGACGTCACAAACACACCCAGCGTTCGCTCAGACACTCCCCCGTTTCTCCAGCCACTCCTGCGTTTTTTCCGGAAACGGTAGCGTTTTCATCCACACGCCCATAAAACGCCGTGTTTCCGCCCAGTAACACCCATTTCCTGTCAATCACATTACGATCGCCGGAGCGATGAAAAAGCCGTGAGTAAAAATACTATCTTCATTGTTAAATTACTTGGCGCAGTCGCAGTGCGAATATTGCGCATGCGTACTAAGCGGATTTTCATTGCGATGCGATGAAAAATACCGAGCGAACGACTCGGAATGAGGGCCAATGTCCCTCTAATCTGTAGCTACAGGTCAGTGTAACTCCTGCAGTATAATGTCCCTCTAATCTGTAGCTACAGGACAGTGTAACTCCTGCAGAATAATGTCCCTCTAATTTGTAACTACAGGTCAGTGTAACTCCTGCAGAATAATGTCCCTCTAATCCAGTGTTTTTCAACCACTGTGCCGTGGCACACTAGTGTGCCCTGAGCAGTCTCCAGGTGTGCCGCCATAGAAGCACAGCCAGGCCTGTCAGTGTTTTGCCGCTACTGAGGTCCTGGGACGATCAATACTGGTGGGTTTAGTGGTTGCAGAGCCAGTTCTAATTTTGGACCCGGGCAGTGTTGGGCTCCTCTGGCTTTCTCAGATGTGGCTCAGGTGTTACCTATGGAGAAGCTGTGACATGACATCCCAGGACACGCAGCTGCACCATGCATCACCATTATATTTGAATGTGCCTTGGCAATACTTAAATCTTGTTCAGTGTGCCGCGAGTTGTAAAAGGATGAAAATCTCTGCTCTAATCCGTAGCTACAGGTCAGTGTAACTCCTGCAGAATAATGCCCCTCTAATCCGTAGCTACATGTCAGTGTAACTCCTGCAGAATAATGTCCCTCTAATCTGTAGCTACAGGTCAGTGTAACTCCTGCAGAATAATGTCCCTTTAATCCGTAGCTACAGGTCAGTGTAACTCTTGCAGAATAATGTCCCTTTAATCCGTAGCTACAGGTCAGTGTAACTCCTGCAGAATAATGTCACTCTAATCTGTAGCTACAGGTAAGTGTAACCCCTGCAGAGTAATGTCCCTCTAATCTGTAGCTACAGGTCAGTGTAACTCCTGCAGAATAATGTCCCTCTAATCCGTAGCTACAGGTCAGTGTAACTCCTGCAGAATAATGTCCCTCTAATCCGTAGCTACAGGTCAGTGTAACTCCTGCAGAATAATGTCCCTTTAATCCGTAGCTACAGGTCAGTGTAACTCTTGCAGAGTAATGTCCCTCTAATCCGTAGCTACCGGTCAGTGTAACTCCTGCAGAGCAATGTCCCTCTAAACCATAGCCATAGGTCAGTGTAACTCCTGCAGAATAATGTCCCTCTAATCTGTAGCTACAGGTCAGTGTAACTCCTGCAGAATAATGTCCCTCTAATCTGTAGCTACAGGTCAGTGTAACTCCTGCAGAATAATGTCCCTCTAATTTGTAACTACAGGTCAGTGTAACTCCTGCAGAATAATGTCCCTCTAATTTGTAACTACAGGTCAGTGTTGCTCCTGCAGAATAATGTCCCTCTGATCCGTAGCTACAGGTCAGTGTAACTCCTGCAGAATAATGTCCCTCTAATCTGTAGCTACAGGTCAGTGTAACTCCTGCAGAATAATGTCCCTCTAATCTGTAGCTACAGGTCAGTGTAACTCCTGCAGAATAATGTCCCTTTAATCCGTAGCTACAGGTCAGTGTAACTCTTGCAGAATAATGTCCCTTTAATCCGTAGCTACAGGTCAGTGTTACTCCTGCAGAATAATGTCACTCTAATCTGTAGCTACAGGTCATTGTAACCCCTGCAGAATAATGTCCCTCTAATCCGTAGCTATAGGTCAGTGTAACTCCTGCAGAATAATGTCCCTCTAATCCGTAGCTACAGGTCAGTGTAACTCCTGCAGAATAATGTCCCTCTAATCCGTAGCTACAGGTCAGTGTAACTCCCGCAGAATAATGTCCCTCTAATCTGTAGCTACTGGTCAGTGTAACTCCTGCAGAATAATGTCCCTTTAATCCGTAGCTTCAGGTCAGTGTAACTCTTGCAGAATAATGTCCCTTTAATCCGTAGCTAAAGGTCAGTGTAACTCCTGCAGAGTAATGTCCCTCTAATCCGTAGCTACAAGTGAGTGTAACTCCTGCAGAGTAATGTCCCTCTAATCCGTAGCTACAGGTCAGTGTAACTCATGCAGAGTAACGTCCCTCTAATCCGTAGCTACAGGTCATTGTAATTTCTGCAGAATAATGTCCCTCTAAACCATAGCTATAGGTCAGTGTAACTCCTGCAGAGTAATGTCCCTCTAATCTGTAGCTACAGGTCAGTGTAACTCCAGCAGAATAATGTCCCTTTAATCCGTAGCTACAGGTCAGTGTAACTCTTGCAGAATAATGTCCCTTTAATCCGTAGCTACAGGTCAGTGTAACCCCTGCAGAATAATGCCCCTCTAATCTGTAGCTACAGGTCAGTGTAACTCCTGCAGAATAATGTCTCTCTAATCCGTAGTTACAGGTCAGTGTAACTCCTGCAGAATAATGTCTCTCTAATCCGTAGCTACAGGTCAGTGTAACTCCTGCAGAATAATGTCCCTCTAATCCGTAGCTACAGGTCAGTGTAACTCCTTCAGAATAATGTCCCTCTAATCTGTAGCTACAGGTCAGTGTAACTCCTTCAGAATAATGTCCCTCTAATCTGTAGCTACAGGACAGTGTAACTCCTGCAGAATAATGTCCCTCTAATTTGTAACTACAGGTCAGTGAAACTCCTGCAGAATAATGTCCCTCTAATCCGTAGCTACAGGTCAGTGTAACTCCTGCAGAATAATGTCCCTCTAATCCGTAGCTACAGGTCAGTGTTACTCCTGCAGAATAATGTCCCTCTAATCTGTAGCTACAGGTCAGTGTAACTCCTTCAGAATAATGTCCCTCTAATCTGTAGCTACAGGACAGTGTAACTCCTGCAGAATAATGTCCCTCTAATTTGTAACTACAGGTCAGTGTAACTCCTGCAGAATAATGTCCATCTAATCCGTAGCTACAGGTCAGTGTAACTCCTGCAGAATAATGTCCCTCTAATCTGTAGCTACAGGTCAGTGAAACTCATGCAGAATAATGTCCCTCTAATCCGTAGCTACAGGTCAGTGTAACTCTTGCAGAATAATGTCCCTCTAATCCGTAGCAACAGGTCAGTGTAACTCCTGCAGAATAATGTCCCTCTAATCTGTAGCTACAGGTCAGTGTAACCCCTGCAGAGTAATGTCCCTCTAATCTGTAGCTACAGGTCAGTGTAACTCCTGCAGAATAATGTCCCTCTAATCCGTAGCTACAGGTCAGTGTTACTCCTGCAGAATAATGTCACTCTAATCTGTAGCTACAGGTCAGTGTAACCCCTGCAGAGTAATGTCCCTCTAATCTGTAGCTACAGGTCAGTGTAACTCCTGCAGAATAATGTCCCTCTAATCCGTAGCTACAGGTCAGTGAAACTCCTGCAGAATAATGTCACTCTAATCCGTAGCTACAGGTCAGTGTAACTCCTGCAGAATAATGTCCCTCTAATCCGTAGCTACAGGTCAGTGTAACTCCTGCAGAATAATGTCCCTCTAATCTGTAGCTACAGGCCAGTGTAACTCCTGCAGAATAATGTCCCTCCAATCTGTAGCTACAGGACAGTGTAACTCCTGCAGAATAATGTCCCTCTAATCCGTAACTACAGGTCAGTGTAACTCCTGCAGAATAATGTCCCTCTAATCCGTAGCTACAGGTCAGTGTAACTCCTGCAGCATAATGTCCCTCTAATCCGTAGCTACAGGTCAGTGTAACTCCAGCAGAATAATGTCCCTCTAATCTGTAGCTACAGGTCAGTTTAACTCCTGCAGAATAATGTCCCTCTAATCTGTAGCTACAGGTCAGTGTAACTCCTGCAGAATAATGTCCCTCTAATCCGTAACTACAGGTCAGTGTAACTCCTGCAGAATAATGTCCCTCTAATCCGTAGCTACAGGTCAGTGTAACTCCTGAAGAATAATGCCCCTCTAATCTATAGCTACAGGTCAGTGTAACTCCAGCAGAATAATGTCCCTCTAATCAGTAGCTACAGGTCAGTGTAACTCCTGCAGAATAATGTTCCTCTAATCTATAGCTACGGGTCAGTGTAACTCCTTCAGAATAATGTACACTCTATTCCGTAGCTACAGGTCAGTGTAACTCCTGCAGAGTAATGTCCCACTAATCTGTAGCTACAGGTCAGTGTAACTCCTGCAGAATAATGTCCCTCTAATCTGTAGCTACAGGTCAGTGTAACTCCTGCAGAATAATGTCTCTCTAATCTGTAGCTACAGGACAGTGTAACTCCTGCAGAATAATGTCCCTCTAATTTGTAACTACAGGTCAGTGTTGCTCCTGCAGAATAATGTCCCTGTGATCCGTAGCTACAGGTCAGTGTAACTCCTGCAGAATAATGTCCCTCTAATCTGTAGCTACAGGTCAGTGTAACTCCTGCAGAATAATGTCCCTCTAATCTGTAGCTACAGGTCAGTGTAACTCCTGCAGAATAATGTCCCTTTAATCCGTAGCTACAGGTCAGTGTAACTCTTGCAGAATAATGTCCCTTTAATCCGTAGCTACAGGTCAGTGTTACTCCTGCAGAATAATGTCACTCTAATCTGTAGCTACATGTCAGTGTAACCCCTGCAGAATAATGTCCCTCTAATCCGTAGCTATAGGTCAGTGTAACTCCTGCAGAATAATGTCCCTCTAATCCGTAGCTACAGGTCAGTGTAACTCCTGCAGAATAATGTCCCTCTAATCCGTAGCTACAGGTCAGTGTAACTCCCGCAGAATAATGTCCCTCTAATCTGTAGCTACAGGTCAGTGTAACTCCTGCAGAATAATGTCCCTTTAATCCGTAGCTTCAGGTCAGTGTAACTCTTGCAGAATAATGTCCCTTTAATCCGTAGCTACAGGTCAGTGTAACTCCTGCAGAATAATGTCCCTCTAATCCGTAGCTACAGGTCAGTGTAACTCCTGCAGAGTAATGTCCCTCTAATCCGTAGCTACAGGTCAGTGTAACTCATGCAGAGTAACGTCCCTCTAATCTGTAGCTACAGGTCAGTGTAACTCCTGCAGAATAATGTCCCTCTAATCTGTAGCTACAGGTCAGTGTAACTCCTGCAGAATAATGTCTCTCTAATCCGTAGCTACAGGTCAGTGTAACTCATGCAGAGTAACGTCCCTCTAATCCGTAGCTACAGGTCATTGTAACTCCTGCAGCATAATGTCCCTCTAATCCGTAGCTACAGGTCAGTGTAACTCCAGCAGAATAATGTCCCTCTAATCTGTAGCTACAGGTCAGTGTAACTCCTGCAGAATAATGTCCCTCTAATCTGTAGCTACAGGTCAGTGTAACTCCTGCAGAATAATGTCCCTCTAATCCGTAACTACAGGTCAGTGTAACTCCTGCAGAATAATGTCCCTCTAATCCGTAGCTACAGGTCAGTGTAACTCCTGAAGAATAATGCCCCTCTAATCTATAGCTACAGGTCAGTGTAACTCCAGCAGAATAATGTCCCTCTAATCAGTAGCTACAGGTCAGTGTAACTCCTGCAGAATAATGTTCCTCTAATCTATAGCTACGGGTCAGTGTAACTCCTTCAGAATAATGTACACTCTATTCCGTAGCTACAGGTCAGTGTAACTCCTGCAGAGTAATGTCCCACTAATCTGTAGCTACAGGTCAGTGTAACTCCTGCAGAATAATGTCCCTCTAATCTGTAGCTACAGGTCAGTGTAACTCCTGCAGAATAATGTCTCTCTAATCTGTAGCTACAGGACAGTGTAACTCCTGCAGAATAATGTCCCTCTAATTTGTAACTACAGGTCAGTGTTGCTCCTGCAGAATAATGTCCCTCTGATCCGTAGCTACAGGTCAGTGTAACTCCTGCAGAATAATGTCCCTCTAATCTGTAGCTACAGGTCAGTGTAACTCCTGCAGAATAATGTCACTCTAATCTGTAGCTACATGTCAGTGTAACCCCTGCAGAATAATGTCCCTTTAATCCGTAGCTAAAGGTCAGTGTAACTCCTGCAGAGTAATGTCCCTCTGATCAGTAGCTACAGGTCAGTGTAACTCCTGCAGAGTAATGTCCCTCTAATCCGTAGCTACAGGTCAGTGTAACTCATGCAGAGTAACGTCCCTCTAATCCGTAGCTACAGGTCATTGTAATTTCTGCAGAATAATGTCCCTCTAAACCATAGCTATAGGTCAGTGTAACTCCTGCAGAGTAATGTCCCTCTAATCTGTAGCTACAGGTCAGTGTAACTCCTGCAGAATAATGTCCCTTTAATCCGTAGCTACAGGTCAGTGTTGCTCCTGCAGAATAATGTCCCTCTAATCCGTAGCTACAGGTCAGTGTAACCCCTGCAGAATAATGCCCCTCTAATCTGTAGCTACAGGTCAGTGTAACTCCTGCAGAATAATGTCCCTCTAATCCGTAGCTACAGGTCAGTGTAACTCCTGCAGAATAATGTCCCTCTAATCCGTAGCTACAGGTCAGTGTAACTCCTGCAGAATAATGTCCCTCTAATCTGTAGCTACAGGTCAGTGTAACTCCTGCAGAATAATGTCCCTCTAATCTGTAGCTACATGACAGTGTAACTCCTGCAGAATAATGTCCCTCTAATTTGTAGCTACAGGTCAGTGTAACTCCTGCAGAATAATGTCCCTCTAATCTGTAGCTACAGGTCAGTGTAACTCCTGCAGAATAATGTCCCTCTAATCCGTAGCTACAGCAGGTCAGTGTAACTCTTGCAGAATAATGTCCCTTTCATCCGTAGCTACAGGTCAGTGTTACTCCTGCAGAATAATGTCACTCTAATCCGTAGCTACAGGTCAGTGTAACTCCTGCAGAATAATGTCCCTCTAATCCGTAGCTACAGGTCAGTGTAACTCCTGCAGAATAATGTCCCTCTAATCTGTAGCTACAGGTCAGTGTAACTCCTGCAGAATAACGTCCCTCTAATCCGTAGCTACAGGTCAGTGTAACTCTTGCAGAATAATGTCCCTTTCATCCGTAGCTACAGGTCAGTGTTACTCCTGCAGAATAATGTCACTCTAATCCGTAGCTACAGGTCAGTGTAACTCCTGCAGAATAATGTCCCTCTAATCCGTAGCTACAGGTCAGTGTAACTCCTGCAGAATAATGTCCCTCTAATCCGTAGCTACAGGTCAGTGTAACTCCAGCAGAATAATGTCCCTCTAATCCGTAGCTACAGGTCAGTGTAACTCTTGCAGAATAATGTCCCTTTCATCCGTAGCTACAGGTCAGTGTAACTCCTGCAGAATAATGTCCCTCTAATCTGTAGCTACATGACAGTGTAACTCCTGCAGAATAATGTCCCTCTAATTTGTAGCTTCAGGTCAGTGTAACTCCTGCAGAATAATGTCCCTCTAATCTGTAGCTACAGGTCAGTGTAACTCCTGCAGAATAATGTCCCTCTAATCCGTAGCTACAGGTCAGTGTAACTCTTGCAGAATAATGTCCCTTTCATCCGTAGCTACAGGTCAGTGTTACTCCTGCAGAATAATGTCACTCTAATCCGTAGCTACAGGTCAGTGTAACTCCTGCAGAATAATGTCCCTCTAATCCGTAGCTACAGGTCAGTGTAACTCCTGCAGAATAATGTCCCTCTAATCTGTAGCTACAGGTCAGTGTAACTCCTGCAGAATAACGTCCCTCTAATCCGTAGCTACAGGTCAGTGTAACTCTTGCAGAATAATGTCCCTTTCATCCGTAGCTACAGGTCAGTGTTACTCCTGCAGAATAATGTCACTCTAATCCGTAGCTACAGGTCAGTGTAACTCCTGCAGAATAATGTCCCTCTAATCCGTAGCTACAGGTCAGTGTAACTCCTGCAGAATAATGTCCCTCTAATCCGTAGCTACAGGTCAGTGTAACTCCAGCAGAATAATGTCCCTCTAATCTGTAGCTACAGGTCAGTGTAACTCCTGCAGAATAATGTCCCTCTAATCCGTAGCTACAGGTCAGTGTAACTCCTGCAGAATAATGTCCCTCTAATCCGTAACTACAGGTCAGTGTAACTCCTGCAGAATAATGTCTCTCTAATCCGTAGCTACAGGTCAGTGTAACTCCTGAAGAATAATGCCCCTCTAATCTATAGCTACAGGTCAGTGTAACTCCTGCAGAATAATGTCCCTCTAATCAGTAGCTACAGGTCAGTGTAACTCCTGCAGAATAATGTCCCTCTAATCTATAGCTACGGGTCAGTGTAACTCCTTCAGAATAATGTCCCTCTAATCTGTAGCTACAGGCCAGTGTAACTACTGCAGAGTTATGTCCCACTAATCTGTAGCTACAGGTCAGTGTAACTTCTGCAGAATAATGTCCCTTTAATCCGTAACTACAGGTCAGTGTAACTCTTGCAGAATAATGTTCCTTTAATCCGTAGCTACAGGTCAGTGTTACTCCTGCAGAATAATGTCCCTCTAATCTGTAGCTACAGGTCAGTGTAACTCCTGCATAATAATGTCCCTCTAATCTGTAGCTACAGGTTAGTGTAACTCCTGCAGAATAATGTCCCTCTAATCCGTAGCTACAGGTCAGTGTAACTCCTGCAGAGTAACGTCCCTCTAATCCGTAGCTACAGGTCAGTGTTACTCCTGCAGAATATACTCCTGCTGAATAATGTCCCTCTAATCCGTAGCTACAGGTCAGTGTAACCCCGGCAGAATAATGCCCCTCTAATCCGTAGCTACAGGTCAGTGTAACTCCTGCAGAATAATGTCCCTTTAATCCGTAGCTACAGGTCAGTGTAACTCTTGCAGAATAATGTCCCTTTAATCCGTAGTTACAGGTCTGTGTTGCTCCTGCAGAATAATGTCCCTCTAATCCGTAGCTACAGGTCAGTGTAACCCCTGCAGAATAATGCCCCTCTAATCTGTAGCTACAGGTCAGTGTAACTCCTGCAGAATAATGTCTCTCTAATCCGTAGTTACAGGTCAGTGTAACTCCTGCAGAATAATGTCCCTCTAATCCGTAGCTACAGGTCAGTGTAACTCCTGCAGAATAATGTCCCTCTAATCCGTAGCTACAGGTCAGTGTAACTCCTGCAGAATAATGTCCCTCTAATCTGTAGCTACAGGTCAGTGTAACTCCTGCAGAATAATGTCCCTCTAATCTGTAGCTACATGACAGTGTAACTCCTGCAGAATAATGTCCCTCTAATTTGTAACTACAGGTCAGTGTAACTCCTGCAGAATAATGTCCCTCTAATCTGTAGCTACAGGTCAGTGTAACTCCTGCAGAATAATGTCCCTCTAATCCGTAGCTACAGGTCAGTGTAACTCTTGCAGAATAATGTCCCTTTCATCCGTAGCTACAGGTCAGTGTAACTCCTGCAGAATAATGTCACTCTAATCCGTAGCTACAGGGCAGTGTAACTCCTGCAGAATAATATCCCTCTAATCCGTAGCTACAGGTCAGTGTAACTCCTGCAGAATAATGTCCCTCTAATCTGTAGCTACAGGTCAGTGTAACTCCTGCTGAATAATGTCCCTCTAATCCGTAGCTACAGGTCAGTGTAACTCTTGCAGAATAATGTCCCTTTTATCCGTAGCTACAGGTCAGTGTTACTCCTGCAGAATAATGTCACTCTAATCCGTAGCTACAGGTCAGTGTAACTCCTGCAGAATAATGTCCCTCTAATCCGTAGCTACAGGTCAGTGTAACTCCTGCAGAATAATGTCCCTCTAATCCGTAGCTACAGGTCAGTGTAACTCCAGCAGAATAATGTCCCTCTAATCTGTAGCTACAGGTCAGTGTAACTCCTGCAGAATAATGTCCCTCTAATCCGTAGCTACAGGTCAGTGTAACTCCTGCAGAATAATGTCCCTCTAATCCGTAACTACAGGTCAGTGTAACTCCTGCAGAATAATGTCCCTCTAATCCGTAGCTACAGGTCAGTGTAACTCCTGAAGAATAATGCCCCTCTAATCTATAGCTACAGGTCAGTATAACTCCTGCAGAATAATGTCCCTCTAATCAGTAGCTACAGGTCAGTGTAACTCCTGCAGAATAATGTTCCTCTAATCTATAGCTACGGGTCAGTATAACTCCTTCAGAATAATGTCCCTCTAATCTGTAGCTACAGGCCAGTGTAACTACTGCAGAGTTATGTCCCACTAATCTGTAGCTACAGGTCAGTGTAACTCCTGCAGAATAATGTCCCTTTAATCCGTAACTACAGGTCAGTGTAACTCTTGCAGAATAATGTTCCTTTAATCCGTAGCTACAGGTCAGTGTTACTCCTGCAGAATAATGTCCCTCTAATCTGTAGCTACAGGTCAGTGTAACTCCTGCATAATAATGTCCCTCTAATCTGTAGCTACAGGTTAGTGTAACTCCTGCAGAATAATGTCCCTCTAATCTGTAGCTACAGGTTAGTGTAACTCCTGCAGAATAATGTCCCTCTAATCCGTAGCTACAGGTCAGTGTAACTCCTGCAGAGTAACGTCCCTCTAATCCGTAGCTACAGGTCAGTGTAACCCCGGCAGAATAATGCCCCTCTAATCCGTAGCTACAGGTCAGTGTAACTCCTGCAGAATAATGTCCCTCTAATCCGTAGCTACAGGTCAGTGTAACTCCTGCAGAATAATGTCCCTCTAATCTGTAGCTACAGGTCACTGTAACTCCTGCAGAATAATGTCCCTCTAATCCGTAGCTACAGGTCAGTGTAACTCCTGCAGAGTAATGTCCCTCTAATCCGGAGCTACAGGTCAGTGTAACTCCTGCAGAATAATGTCCCTCTAATCCGTAGCTACAGGTCAGTGTAACTCCTGCAGAGTAATGTCCCTCTAATCTGTAGCTACAGGTCAGTGTAACTCCTGCAGAGTAATGTCCCTCTAATCTGTAGCTACAGGTCAGTGTAACTCCTGCAGAATAATGTCCCTCTAATCCGTAGCTACGGGGTCAGTGTAACTCCTGCAGAATAATGTCCCGCTAATCTGTAGCTACAGGTCAGTGCTGAGGTGAAATGTCCATGACGTCATATTGTACTCTCTCACACGGGCTCTTATGATAATACAGCTGCATCTTACACATCTACAACATGACACAGGGAGCGTAACACCCGGGGGACCTGGAGGATAAATGATCATCTTCAGGTCAGCGTCACCCACCGGCGTTCATTAACTACAACCAGCGCAATTCTGATGACAATATTGTGCCTCATTAAGGCAATTACTCTCGCACTGATGAGATGCTAATTATCTCTGCTAAACAGGCGGCTAAACAGTAAACACCTTATTTCCTGCAGATGTAGCGGAGACGCAGCTGGGAGACGGGGCGAGAAGAGTCTGCGGGGAGATCACACTGAGCGCACCAAGGACCAGTCTCTGGGCGGCTGAGCCCTGACTCCACAACCACTAAGCATTGCTGCTAATTACTAGCATACATGTAATTATCTCCCAGTCACACGTCTCATAGATAAAGATGGTTTATAATAAAAAAAGACTTTTATTAAAGCAATAAACATGGATCTGTAAAGTATAATACGCTGTGAATATTCATATTATTGTTGTAGGCTTGTAATATCCTTTATAAACATTGTGCTGACATATTCTGCAGTGTGATAACAGCAGCAGTGATACAGAAATCAGTAGGAAGATGGCACGGCGGCCATTTTCCTGGCATTTCGCTCATGAGCACTACGGAAATCACTGACAAAATGGCCGCCACATGTG
The DNA here is from genome assembly GCF_028390025.1 of Pseudophryne corroboree. NCBI lineage: Eukaryota > Metazoa > Chordata > Amphibia > Anura > Myobatrachidae > Pseudophryne > Pseudophryne corroboree. The sequence continues at coordinate 31,386,350 of NC_086445.1, read as the reverse complement.
CAGTAGACTCTGGGACAGAGTGACCCCAGTGCCCAGAGTGACAAGAGAGGAGAGGGCCCAGACGCAGTCTGCACACAGGCCCCTCCTGTCTAGATGCGCCCCCGCTCTGGTGGGTTCATTTACTTAGAATCTGCTGTAAATCATCTTTGGAGCATAAAAATAAATACTTTGCTTGTCTGCCAGATGTTTCTGTAGATAAAATAAGATCTACTTGGCGCATCTAGTCTGCACACACTTACACACAACCTACCAGTATATTATAGGACTGAGGGAGGAATCCCATACTAGCACGGGCAGGGCCGGATTAAGCCCTCAGGGGGCCCAGGGCACCCAAGACAGGAGGCTTATTTAGGGGTGAGTTCAGAAGCGCCCACAGCTTAATGCAGATTCCGCTACCTGATGTACATCCGTACGACAACATGTGGCAGGACTGGGATGCCCGCTGTCAGCCTCCGTACACGCAGTAATACTGATTGGTGCGTCCTTAGACACCACCATCGCTCGCACCATGTGGCAGGTGCAGATTCTCCGTCCGTGCATGGCCGCCTATGTGAGCGGCTGAACATCTGTGTACATCAGTGACACGCCCGCGACTCTCCCATAGCACGCCCATAACACAGATCATCTCTCTGCTTGCGCTAGGCCACAGAAACGCCCGATACATTCTCAATGTGCTGCTCAGTGCATATGTCAGAAATGGCGGCTGCCACTCTCTATGGTCACAGTCGGGAGGCCTGCGCGGTGCGACATAGACACGTGCAGCAGCAAAACATTGCATTCAACGACATCGCTCGCACTGCTCCGGGATACTGCAGCCCGATTGATAGACTGCTGCCATTTGGGGGTGGAACGGGGACAGCAATGGGGAGCGTTTGACAGAATGGGGGAGTGTCAGCCCTGTTGTGTAGGCGTGCCAAGGCCAACGTCAGCGTCTTCTGATGCAGAGTTACTGGCGTGATTATACCGGGCGTCCTGAATAACCTGAAACATCGGATGCAGCACGGATTACAGGAACCAGCAGGGAGCAGCTTTTAACTCATGACACCTCATGCGGCTTTTACATATTTACGCACTGCAATTAGCACCCACATCTGAATCAGCCCCAACGCACGCAATTCCATCAACATTCCCTTGTGGTGATAATTACACATATAGGGCAAGCAGCGTCTTAAGGATCGCTACCCCCCTGTATCACAGTATAACAGGCCGGCTTGATTTGGGGTGGGGGGGGGGGGAGTTGCAGTGCAAATGTTTCGTTTTACATAATAAATACCATGCAAATACCATGACTAAGCCTAGTGAGATGCCCGCTGGCAGCAGTGGTTTTCCTCCGCCGCCACACGTACTCCCGCCATCAGTCACAACATCAAAGATTGCACCTACCTTACGGACTCACCTGCGTCTAGCTAGTTACCCCCCTGTTACCTCCCAGTGAAGCCCACCGAAAATGCATCTCCTGCATGGTTTTTGATTCAGTTTTGGATATCATACGTGCAGGGACGCGGGGGTGCTTTAAGAGAGGAGGAGGCCCGTGTTCAGCCTCCTCCGTTTGGGCCCCCTCCTCACTGAACGGAGCGCTGTAGAGTCTGAGTGCTAGAGGGCTCAGACTCTACTGCACATGCGCAGATCTCCGGGAAAATGGCGCGGCAGACATTTTCCCTGAGATTTCTCTACTGCGCATGCGCAAAACTCCGTGAAAATGGCCGCTGAACCATTTTTACTGTGTTTTCACAGCGCTGCGGATGCTGGCGCTGGACTCCGGAGGGGTGAGTATTTTAAAAATGGGTGCAGCGTGTGTGGTGGGGGCCCCCTCTGGACTCAGAGGCCCGTGTGCACCGCACACACTGCACCCATTATAGAAACGCCAGTGCATCCGTGACTTTTTATTCATTTTGATGAACATCATCGTTTCCACATTTTGGGGAAGGAACCTCCTACGCCGATCGCTGACAAGGTCCTGGGCTGTGCTGAAAACGTAAGTAAAGTAAAGCCAGTTTGTGCAAGGGTCTCCAAATTGCCGTTTTTTTCCTGCCAGCAGTCAAAGGGTCTCTGTGATCTGCCTAGTTGTACGCTGTCATTAAATATCCCTCCACCGTTCTTTTTCAGATGGAGTCATGTTAGAGGTGTCGCTAATTTTAGGCAAAGATGACAAAATTACACAGCAATACATTTTTTTTCTTTTTTAATTAGCTGTTCGGCTCACACTGAGGGTCATTCCGAGTTGATCGCTCGCTACGGATTTTCGCTGCGCAGCGATCAGGTTAAAAAATGGCAAAACTGCTACACAATGTGCACGCGCAACATACGGGTACAAAGATCATTATTTCTGTGCAATGGATCTAGCGAAGAATCCATTCGCACAGCCGATCGCAAGGAGATTGACAGGAAGATGGCGTTTATGGGTGTCAACTGACCGTTTTCTGGGAGTGGTAGGGAAAACGCAGGCGTGTCCGGGCATTTGCAGGGCGGGTGTCTGACGTCAATTCCGGCACCAAAAAGACTGAAGTGATCTCAGCGGCTGAGTAAGTCCAGAGATACTCAGAAACTGCACAAAATGTTTTTGCAGAGCTCGGCTGCACACGCGTTTGCACACTTGCAAAGTGAAAATACACTCCCCCGTGGGCGGCGACTATGCATTTGCAAGGCTGCTAAAAGTAGCTAGCGAGCGATCAACTCGGAATGACCCCCCATTGTGTGGAGTCACAGGATTTATGTGAAGTGAACAAAGCGCACTGGGGTACATACTGTACTGGGGTAGGTAGAGTGCACAGAACAGTAAAAACAAATTACACAACATTATATATTTTTTTATTTTTTATTTTTTGGCATCTCGGCCCACACTGTGTCTCATCAGACCACTTTTCTGCACGTGCACTGGGCTACTACAGCATGCTGGGGTTGAGCATACTGGGGCACTTGGCACAGAGCACACTGGTGTGCAGAGTACAGGGGTACAATGCGCAGAACAGTACAAACAAGTTATACTTTTTATTTTAACACACGGCTTATGTGAACGCAGTGGATGGGGCCTGTGGAGTATTAGTCACTCTGTCTGTACACCACACAGAGGGGATAATTCAGACCTGATCGCTGCTGTGCATTTTCGCACAGTGGCGATCAGGTCTAAACTGCGCATGCGCAGGCACTGCAGTGCGCTGGCGCATGCCAGAGATGTGATCGGCATCTCAGCCCAGCGATCGCCTCTGCCTGATTGACAGGCAGAGGCATTCACTGGGCAGGAGGGGGCAGGCCGATCGTGTTGGGCTGCCGTTTTGGGGACACGGTCCAGGCAATGCAGGCATCACATGCAGCCTTTGCGACCCGGAGAGCGACGGGCAGCTCCTGCCTGTGCTGGTAAGAAACTACTCTTCAGGTACAAAAGCATCACCGCCGCGCAATGCTTTTGTACCTGTGTGGGGGGTCGGGGGGAGCCAGACATGTGGGATGGACTAGCCCTGTGCTGGACGTCCCCCCACATTTCTGTGAAAGTGATCATAGATATACTAAATTTAGCACATCAACGATCAAGTCTGAATTACCAGCAGTAACTTAATTCAGCAGACTGCACCCTACAGCAGCGGGCCTTGTGTAAGTTAAGAACAACCACTTACATTAGTCACTCTGTCTGGACACCGTGCAGCCACTTAAATCAGCAGAGCAGAGTGCAGCCTACAGCAGCGTGCCTTGTGTAAGTTAAGAACAATCACTTACATTAGTCACTCTGTCTGGACACTGTGCAGCCACTTAAATCAGCAGAGCGGAGTGCAGTATACAGCAGCGTGCCTTGTGTAAGTTAAGAAAAAACACTTGCATTAGTCACTCTGTCTGGACACCATACAGCCACTTAAATCAGCAGAGCGGAGTGCAGCATACAGCAGCGTGCCTTGTGTAAGTTAAGAACAACCACTTGCATTAGTCACTCTGTCTGGACACCGTGCAGCCACTTAAATCAGCAGAGCGGAGTGCAGTATACAGCAGCGTGCCTTGTGTAAGTTAAGAACAACCACTTGCATTAGTCACTCTGTCTGGACACCATACAGCCACTTAAATCAGCAGAGCAGAGTGCAGCATACAGCAGCGTGCCTTGTGTAAGTTAAGAACAACCACTTGCATTAGTCACTCTGGACACCGTGCAGCCACTTAAATCAGCAGAGCACAGTGCAGCCTACAGCAGCGTGCCTTGTCTAAGTTAAGAATAGCCACTTACATTAGTCACTCTGTCTGGACACCGTGCAGCCACTTAAATCAGCAGAGCAGAATGCAGCCTACAGCAGCGTGCCTTGTGTAAATTAAGAATAGCCACTTACATTAGTCACTCTGTCTGGACACAGTGCAGCCACTTAAATCAGCAGAGCAGAGTGCAACCTACAGCAGCTTGCCTTGTGTAAGTTAAGAATAGCCACTTACATTAGTCACTCTATCTGGACACCGCACAGCCACTTAAATCAGCAGAGCAGAGCGCAGCCTACAGCAGCGTGCCTTGTGTAAATTAAGAATAGCCACTTGCATTAGTCACTCTGTCTGGACACAGTGCAGCCACTTAAATCTGCAGAGCAGAGTGCAGCCTACAGCAGCGTGCCTTGTGTAAGTTAAGAATAGCCACTTACATTAGTCACTCTGTCTGGACACCGTGCAGCCACTTAGATCAGCAGAGCAGAGGGCAGCCAACAGCAGCATGCCTTGTGTAAGTTAAGAATAGCCACTTGCATTAGTCAATCTGTCTGGACACCGCACAGCCACTTACATCAGCAGAGCGGAGTGCAGCATACAGCAGCGTGCCTTGTGTAAGTTAAGAACAACCACTTGCATCAGTCACTCTGTCTGGACACCGTGCAGCCACTTAGATCAGCAGAGCAAAGTGCAGCATACAGCAGCGTGCCTTGTGTAAGTTAAGAACAACAACTTGCATCAGTCACTCTGTCTGGACACCGTGCAGCCACTTAAATCAGCAGAGCGGAGTGCAGCATACAGCAGCGTGTCTTGTGTAAGTTAAGAACAACCAATTGCATTAGTCACTCTGTCTGGACACCGCACAGCCACTTACATCAGCATAGCAGAGTGCAGCCAACAGCAGCATGCCTTGTGTAAGTTAAGAATAGCCACTTGCATTAGTCACTCTGTCTGGACACCGTGCAGCCACTTAAATCAGCAGAGCGGAGTCCAGCATACAGCAGCGTGCCTTGTTTATGTTAAGAACAACCACTTGCATCAGTCACTCTGTCTGGACACCATGCAGCCACTTAAATCAGCAGAGCGGAGTGCAGCCTACAGCAGCGTGCCTTGTGTAAATTAAGAATAGCCACTTGCATTAGTCACTCTGTCTGGACACAGTGCAGCCACTTAAATCTGCAGAGCAGAGTGCAGCCTACAGCAGCGTGCCTTGTGTAAGTTAAGAATAGCCACTTACATTAGTCACTCTGTCTGGACACCGTGCAGCCACTTAGATCAGCAGAGCAGAGGGCAGCCAACAGCAGCATGCCTTGTGTAAGTTAATAATAGCCACTTGCATTAGTCAATCTGTCTTGACACCGCACAGCCACTTACATCAGCAGAGCGGAGTGCAGCATACAGCAGCGTGCCTTGTGTAAGTTAAGAACAACCACTTGCATCAGTCACTCTGTCTGGACACCGTGCAGCCACTTAGATCAGCAGAGCAAAGTGCAGCATACAGCAGCGTGCCTTGTGTAAGTTAAGAACAACAACTTGCATCAGTCACTCTGTCTGGACACCGTGCAGCCACTTAAATCAGCAGAGCGGAGTGCAGCATACAGCAGCGTGTCTTGTGTAAGTTAAGAACAACCACTTGCATTAGTCACTCTGTCTGGACACCGCACAGCCACTTACATCAGCATAGCAGAGTGCAGCCAACAGCAGCATGCCTTGTGTAAGTTAAGAATAGCCACTTGCATTAGTCACTCTGTCTGGACACCGTGCAGCCACTTAAATCAGCAGAGCGGAGTCCAGCATACAGCAGCGTGCCTTGTTTATGTTAAGAACAACCACTTGCATCAGTCACTCTGTCTGGACACCATGCAGCCACTTAAATCAGCAGAGCGGAGTGCAGCATACAGCAGCGTGCCTTGTTAAAGTTAAGAATAGCCACTTGCATTAGACACTCTGTCTGGACACCGTGCAGCCACTTAAATCAGCAGAGCAGAGTGCAGCCTACAGCAGCGTGCCTTGTGTAAGTTAAGAACAACCACTTGCATTAGTCACTCTGGACACCGTGCAGCCACTTAAATCAACAGAGCAGAGTGCAGCCTACAGCAGCTTGCCTTGTGTAAGTTAAGAATAGCCACTTACATTAGTCACTCTGTCTGGACACCACACTGCCACTTACATCAGCAGAGCAGAGTGCAGTCTATAGCAGCGTGCCTTGTGTAAGTTAAGAACAACCACTTGCATCAGTCACTCTGTCTGGACACCGTGCAGCCACTTAAATTAGCAGAGCGGAGTGCAGCATACAGCAGCGTGTCTTGTGTAAGTTAAGAACAACCACTTGCATTAGTCACTCTGTCTGGACACCATGCAGCCACTTAAATCAGCAGAGCGGAGTGCAGTATACAGCAGCGTGCCTTGTGTAAGTTAAGAACAACCACTTACATTAGTCACTCTGTCTGGACACCGTGCAGCCACTTACATCAGCAGAGCAGAGTGCAGCCTACAGCAGCGTGCCTTGTGTAAGTTAAGAACAATCACTTACATTAGTCACTCTGTCTGGACACCGTGCAGCCACTTAAATCAGCAGAGCGTAGTGCAGTATACAGCAGCGTGCCTTGTGTAAGTTAAGAACAACCACTTGCATTAGTCACTCTGGACACCGTGCAGCCACTTAAATCAGCAGAGCACAGTGCAGCCTACAGCAGCATGCCTTGTCTAAGTTAAGAATAGCCACTTACATTAGTCACTCTGTCTGGACACTGTGCAGCCACTTAAATCAGCAGAGCAGAGTGCAGCCTACAGCAGCGTGCCTTGTGTAAGTTAAGAATAGCCACTTACATTAGTCACTCTGTCTGGACACAGTGCAGCCACTTAAATCAGCAGAGCAGAGTGCAACCTACAGCAGCTTGCCTTGTCTAAGTTAAGAATAGCCACTTACATTAGTCACTCTATCTGGACACCGCACAGCCACTTAAATCAGCAGAGCAGAGCGCAGCCTACAGCAGCGTGCCTTGTGTAAATTAAGAATAGCCACTTGCATTAGTCACTCTGTCTGGACACAGTGCAGCCACTTAAATCTGCAGAGCAGAGTGCAGCCTACAGCAGCGTGCCTTGTGTAAGTTAAGAATAGCCACTTACATTAGTCACTCTGTCTGGACACCGTGCAGCCACTTAGATCAGCAGAGCAGAGGGCAGCCAACAGCAGCATGCCTTGTGTAAGTTAAGAATAGCCACTTGCATTAGTCACTCTGTCTGGACACCGCACAGCCACTTACATCAGCAGAGCGGAGTGCAGCTTACAGCAGCGTGCCTTGTGTAAGTTAAGAACAACCACTTGCATCAGTCACTCTGTCTGGACACCGTGCAGCCACTTAGATCAGCAGAGCAAAGTGCAGCATACAGCAGCGTGCCTTGTGTAAGTTAAGAACAACAACTTGCATCAGTCACTCTGTCTGGACACCGTGCAGCCACTTAAATCAGCAGAGCGGAGTGCAGCATACAGCAGCGTGTCTTGTGTAAGTTAAGAACAACCACTTGCATTAGTCACTCTGTCTGGACACCATGCAGCCACTTAAATCAGCAGAGCGGAGTGCAGCATACAGCAGCGTGCCTTGTGTAAGTTAAGAACAACCACTTGCATTAGTCACTCTGTCTGGACACCGCACAGCCACTTACATCAGCAGAGCAGAGTGCAGCCAACTGCAGCATGCCTTGTGTAAGTTAAGAATAGCCACTTGCATTAGTCACTCTGTCTGGACACCGTGCAGCCACTTAAATCAGCAGAGCGGAGTCCAGCATACAGCAGCGTGCCTTGTTTATGTTAAGAACAACCACTTGCATCAGTCACTCTGTCTGGACACCATGCAGCCACTTAAATCAGCAGAGCGGAGTGCAGCATACAGCAGCGTGCCTTGTGTAAGTTAAGAACAACCACTTGCATTAGTCACTCTGTCTTGACACCGCACAGCCACTTAAATCAGCAGAGCGGAGTGCAGCATACAGCAGCGTGCCTTGTTTAAGTTAAGAATAGCCACTTGCATTAGACACTCTGTCTGGACACCGTGCAGCCACTTAAATCAGCAGAGCAGAGGGCAGCATACAGCAGCGTGCCTTGTGTAAGTTAAGAACAACCACTTGCATTAGTCACTCTGGACACCGTGCAGCCACTTAAATCAACAGAGCAGAGTGCAGCCTACAGCAGCTTGCCTTGTGTAAGTTAAGAATAGCCACTTACATTAGTCACTCTGTCTGGACACCACACTGCCACTTACATCAGCAGAGCAGAGTGCAGTCTATAGCAGCGTGCCTTGTGTAAGTTAAGAACAACCACTTGCATCAGTCACTCTGTCTGGACACCGTGCAGCCACTTAAATCAGCAGAGCGGAGTGCAGCATACAGCAGCGTGTCTTGTGTAAGTTAAGAACAACCACTTGCATTAGTCACTCTGTCTGGACACCATGCAGCCACTTAAATCAGCAGAGTGGAGTGCAGCATACAGCAGCGTGCCTTGTGTAAGTTAAGAACAACCACTTGCATTAGTCACTCTGTCTGGACACCGTGCAGCCACTTAAATCAGCAGAGCGGAGTGCAGCATACAGCAGCGTGTCTTGTGTAAGTTAAGAACAACCACTTGCATTAGTCACTCTGTCTGGAAACCGCACAGCAGAGCAGAGTGCAGCCTACAGCAGCGTGCCTGAACTGAAGTTAAATGGCACAATGTCAGCGATGCGGCCCTCTTAAATCGAATCTAAAACCCGCGAGAATCCAACGCCAGGAGGATGACATTTTGCCTCGATATGGAATCTGAGTCTGGTGGGAGCACCCGAGCAGCAGCTCATAGCGACTCAGATTCTGGAAGTTCGTAAACGGCTCGGATTCCAAGTAATTTAGTTAAAACATAAAAAAGTCTTATACTATACTCCTATAACATGGTATAGCTTTAAAAAAAAAAACAGAGGAAGTTTACGGATTATCATTATTATTGTCAATTTAAAAAAAAATTATTATATTCTTGTGTCATTTCTTGAAAAATACAAAACAAAACATTGTTTATGCAGCAGCGCATTTATTGCTTTTATCAATAGCGGCACCTAAACATCTTATCTAATGGAAATTCTTATCAGTGCAAATATATTGGTTAGCAAATGTTGGGGGTACAAATAACTTGTCAAAGTCAGAAAAATATCTCTATGCACACTACCATATTTGCACCTCACACAGGTCCGTGCTGCGCATGCGTACGCTCTCCCGTACGTGCGCATACTCACAGTCGCGGGTACCCGCAGGCGCATGGTATGCGTATTTACGGTAGAGTTTATGCGATCGTAGCGTGCGACTCAATCATTACATATTTTCACTATATAATGTATTTTGTAGATCATGGTCCCTTTGATAGATACTGAAAGTTTAGTTAACATAGCATGTTCCTGAACAGAGAGATCCCTCTTTGTATTGTACGAAGGGTCTAACAGGGGTCATACAGTAGTGTTTGGTACCCATCGGAAGAGTATTTAAATAGCAATATTCCGGTGTTGGTTTGGAGCGGATTAATCGCTCGTGCGAATAGTTATGGACATAAGAAGTTTATGTCCATTTACTATTATTTGTTCTTACTTAGTCATGCGGCGGGAAACCCAGTATCCCACCCACCTGGACAGTTGGAAACAGTCACAGCCCACCTGTATGAATCAACCTATGACCTTTTGTTATAATGCGAAGCCGAATTCCTGTGTCCAATGAACAATGAGATTGTAGGGACCATTGAATTGTATTGTGTGTGGAGCATAAATAAGACAAGCCTGTGGCATCCAGGACTCACTTCTCTTCAAACGGTTCTCATTGCTGATAATCGGGAGCTGGATGTCCAGAGGCGCTTGCGATCGTTTCCCCTTGTGCGTAAGTTTTCTCCGCAATCATATTGTCTTGATGTTATTGTAAGCCATCTCTCTCTCCCCTCTTTCTCCCTTATTTTCCCTTGATTGTATTGTATTGTATTGTATTTCCTGTGTAGTTATCTGGTTAGTTAGTCTATGTTATATTGTAGTGTATGATTTGTTCTGTGATTCTTTTGCAAGTATAATAGTCATAATACATATAATAGGTTTTGGACCCTAAGCCCAGGTATCTGTGTATTTCTTATAGTGTTAAGTATTCCCTGAGCGTCGGTGACGCTCAAGCAGCTTTGTAGTTAATCAGGTTACACCAGGTTGCACTTACACTCTGTCACCACACTAAGGTTTACTGTATATTTCGTTGTTAAAGGTATAGATATAAAGGTTTAACGTTATAAGCGTCTGCACCGCTGGTGATCTCCTCGTGGTCCCGAGCGTCCGCTACGCTATAGCGAATCATTACGTTAGTCGGCAGCCAATAGCGTGCCTGCCTGTGATCTCTGGGCCGTAAGCGAACGTGACGCTTGAGCGTCTCGACTACGGTTGAGCGATCGTTACGCAACTTGCGTACCCTTACGGTACTTCTTACGTAGATAGCGTACAGTGTTCTTAAGACCTCTTAAAGTGTTTTATATACGATAAATATTTAGCTTTATCAATTGGGGGCCGTCCAGTCCTTCACATATCTGCACTAGGTAATATCAGCAGACATTATCCATCAGCAAAGGGCGGGAGGTTGTATCCCTCGTAGTGCTGACGGGATAAGCGTCTGCTTCGCTTAGGTAAAGGGTGCTGAAGGAATCCGGGAACCGGAGGTAAGAGCAAAACGCTAGTGTCTTTTAAAACTGTTTATTTTTCTGTCTTGCGTACACACGCACGCACACATATATATCTGCATTTCTTTTCCATTTGTGTATTTTCGTATATCACTCTCCTGTTTGCCAGGTTTATAGTTGATAAACGTGCTAAAAGAGATTTGCCGTTATTTCATAGTTTAAGAATAGAGGTAATATAGTTAAAGTGTAGACAAACACACAGTTTTTGCCTGGGAGATAAGGCGAAGTCAGTGTGGTGTGTGGTAGATGATCAAGGATCATCTACATTGATAAAAGTATAAATTGTGTTACGGTGGATCTTTGCTTTGCGTACACGTGTCTCTAACAAAGACTTGCGTACACAATCCAAAGGCCGACGCACGCAGCGTATATTACGCAACGGAGCGTCTGTGTACGCCCACGTAACTCAAACCACAAGTTGATTTTAACAGGCGATAAATAGCGCAACGCGATAAATAGCGCAACGCGGTAAATAGCGCAAGGCGATAAATAGCACAAATTGATTTCAGTTTTCCAAAACTTAGTTTAAATACCTTACTTTACTGTAATACCTCTGGGGAGAGCTATCAGACTACGGGAAATTATTTTTCTGATCAGAAAACTATAAGAATGATAGTGGGTTGAAAACGGTATGAGTGTATTGAATCCCGCTTTGTGGACTTTGTGGTCTATGTGATAAAACGGTATTAAATCCCGCTTTGTGGACTTTGTGATCTGTGTGATCTATGAGCACGGCCTGAAGTGAAAACGTGCAACAGAGTGTGATAAAGTTTTCGTTGTGTTACGCTCTGGCTGTTTTGGAGCACAGTAGGGAGACTCCAATGATCCTACCATTTATGGGCAACAAGTGTCTATAAGTGGTACGATTGGACCGCACGGTTGTATGTGTGACCAATAACGCAACGTGATATGAGGTCTTGCCCTCATACGTGTTGTAGGGAGCACATGCAAGCGTGATTTGTGTAAAGAAAAAGGAAGGGAATTTTCTCAGGAAAATCTCTAAAGATAGGGCCTGCAACGGCTACACGTGTCTGCTAGAAGGCAGATCGGAGATACCCGGAGCAGAAGAAGTTCAGTGGAAGAGCTTTAAGGATTTCCAACGTAGATTTCTGTGTTTGGTGCATTTTAGGGAGTTTTTCTGTGTTAAAAAGGTCCACAATGGAAACCAAGTGCACGACACAGAGACAGTCGGCAGTCAGGATTCAGACTCCAGAGGCTTGCAGACCCCGAGGGTCTGCTCGGTTAGTAATGTGGGGGAAATATGGTCCCCACACTGAGACCTTTTGTGATGAATGGACACGAATGACTGCGGGGGATAAGGCACCATTTCCCGGGATAGGTAGTTTTGACTCAGAGGTGTTGCATAATTTAAGGAGAAGGATATGTCTCATTAAATCAGCAAAGAGACGAATCAAGCATTATGATTGTTTGCAGATATGGCTACAGGAAAGTGACATGCAGAGAAATGTAACTTACTTACCTAACTTTCATCTTGAGAGGAGAGACATGGCAATGGAGGGGATTATGGTTGCGGAGAAAAGCACAAGGGTGAACAATAAAAACGCTCTTAGCAACTGTATTATAGATGATAAGAATAAGTGTAATAAATGTAACAATGCTAATTGTAATACTGTTGAATGTACAACTATTAACCCATGCAAGTCGCACCCCATGTTAAACTTCCCTCAGGAACACCAACAAGAAAGTGAACCCAGAACGATGTCGGCACCTCTTCCAGAAGCCATCACACAAGACATCCAGGTGGACGCGACCCAATCGGTAAAGACTGTAAACAAACCCCCTAATGGAGGGTCAGGTGAGGTCGTGTCCACAGGTACGTATGGTATTATACATCACACACAAACAAATGTACCTCATATTGTAGAATCAATTCAGAATGACGTCACTGGACTTAATCCTGTCAGGGTAATTGCAGTACCAAATGGGAAAACTGACTCTTCAGGAGTCACTCCTGTCAGGAACATCGCCATGTACTGCCCCTTTTCCCGAACAGAATTAAGAACAATTCTGTCTGAATTTCCTGATCCCAGGAAAGACTTAGTTGCTTGTCAAAAATACATAAGAGTGCTAGGAAACACTGCAGAGCCAAATAACAAAGATTGGAGGACAGTTTTGAGGGCATGTTTACCCCCCGATGTTGATTCATTGAAATTTATCACTGATTGTAAGCTAGATGAGGAAGTGCCACTAACAAACGAGTATAACCAAGATAATGTAAAAAGAATCAATCTACAGTTGAAAGAATATTTTCCTACAGTAGTAAAGTGGAATAAAATCTTTACAATAAAACAAAAAGAAGGTGAATCCGCATCAGAGTATTTTCACCGGGCTCTGCAGGATATGGCTAGGTACACTGGTATAGATGACATTGAAACTAATGTACACCACAGAGAGGTAGCTGTGTCCGTATTAATGAACAACTTAAAAGACACACTAAAAATTAGGGTACAAACTTCCATACCACATTGGAGAGGTATCTCGGTGGCGGCATTAAGAGAGTCCGCTATCGAGCATGACCGAAATATCCAAAGAACCAGGGAAGCGCAGGGAGAGCGGTTGATGGCACTGAACATCCAAGCACTAGAGGATGCATCAAGTCGACCGGAATCCCAGGCCCCTAGCACATGGAGAAAGCCAAGGATTTGTTATCATTGTAGAAGAGAAGGGCATTATGCCAGCAACTGTAATAACCCACATAAAGTCAGACCCCCTAGACCAAGAAATGAGCAAAATTATAACACACACCATTATAATCAGAGATCAGACAGGAAGAATTTTGGCCCACACCCATGAGATATAGTCAGGAAAGGTGATTATTAGGACTGATGGTAAGCCTGAGGTAACGGTTAATAAATTGGGAGGTCATTCACTAAAGACACAGGAATGACCGGGTGAAAAGTTGTAAATGTATCTGTGAAATGTTTCTTTTTCTATCCCCATCTCTGACGATTATTGGTAAGAATTCAAACATTGCATATCCGCTTGGTCCTTGCAGAAGTCTACCAAACCCCAGCATGACCTATCCGCCACAATGTATTCTGGCCAGATACAGACAGTGGAATATGGAGGTGCTGGTGGGGAGGGACTGCTCAAGGAAACCATTAGACACGTAGATATGACAGCCTGATAAATCTGACAATGTTTTCTTAATGCTGACCATGTTTTAAAATGTTTGAAAAAAAAATTTTTAATTTCTCTTTTCCTATTGGTGTTTATTGTTGAGTTATGTAATATGTATATATGCACATGAATTGTTCTCTATCTCTTTTGTTTTTTGTTTTTTTTTTTTCTCTCTCTTCTCACTCATGTTTTCATGGTTTAAAGATGGTATGTCACCCCTCAGTTGGACCAATGGTAATGCCAGATTTTTGCTCCTTACAGAAAGATCGCTGGTTAGGAAGGAATATTGCATCACCAGAATGTTCATTTGGAAGACTGAAGAGACAGCACCTTTTGAGAGGACAGCAGAACAAGAAGAACAACAAGACGAGAGAACTTATTATCGTAACAAGTTCTCTCCCCCACAAACTGTTTTCTTATACCCCCATTACAAATTTCTTCTTTTCTCCTCCTGTAAGATGGACTTGTCCCAAGAGACTGTGATATGGATTTTCATGTTGACCCTGATGTTGACCAGAGCAGTCTGTTTCGGTGAGAGTACCAGTGAGGTCGAGAAAGGATCCAGAAAGGTTCTGATGACTGAGACGGAGGTGTAAATTTCCAATAGCAACCCAATCACCAAGCAAAGGCGAGTACCGGAAACGATCCAGCAGCCATGTTATCTGTAAACATTTTTCTTTTAAGGATTGTTGGCTGAAGAAAACTGTATCTGTAGGCTCTGTAACAATGTCATTGAGGACGGGTGCATTAAGAAATGCCAATCCAGTTTTAATATCCATATGGACCGGCATCCATTGAGTGACTATCACTCCTTAGTGGGTAATGTGTTAAACAAAACAGATTGTTGGGTATGCTCTCAAGTACCTCAGGGTCATAGCAAATCAGGGCTAGTACCATTTCCTTTAACGATAGAGGAGGTACTTGAGTTAAATGGTGGGAGACCGGTGGACCGGAGGTTTAATATCTCCAGCCCTCCTAGTTTGAAGCTCCACCAATACCATGTGGATAGGTCCCTATTATGTTTCAACATCTCCAATCCCCGAAAACCGGGAAATTGGGAAGTGTCATGGAGTAATCACACCATGACCTTTTCGCATAGAGCAGATAGAATGCCTACAGATACAGAGCTTGTACGCCACATAGCCAGTAGAGGAAAATCTTTCCGGTATAGGTATACCTTAGGAAATAGGATTACTAAAGTTGGAGAGGTATCACCAGGATACTGTGCACATATCATACAACCTGATACGTGTACTAAGCAGATGGAAGAATTAGGGTTAGGAGATTTCACATGGAAGGTGTGTAATATGGTTATGTCCTACTCCGTCCCATATGTTCTCCCCGATGATGCATATTTCATATGCGGGAGAAAGGCGTACAAGTGGCTTGCCCCAAACTCTGAAGGATTGTGTTATATTGGAAAAGTATTGCCTGAAGTAATGACTGTATCACATGACAAAATGAAAGACATACACCGTGGTGCCCAAGCTCCTTATACTCACACCCATTACGAGCACGTTGTTAAAAGGCACCTGATAGAGAAGACAGAGCATCCGGCCTCTGATCTGATAAGTGAATCCACCGGGATTCAATTCTTAATCGCGTTAGATTTCACCCGCACCGCTAGAGGAGTGCTGAATTATAAATACATATCGGCGCTCGCAAATTTGTTAGATAATATCACTGAAATGTATGATGACACGTTTAGATATACTGGAAGGAAACTTCAAGCTTATAAAACAGAACTGGTGCAGCATAGAATGGTTCTTAATTACCTCACAGCAGTGACAGGCGGATATTGTGTTACATTGGCAACACAGTATGGCGTGAAGTGTTGCACGAATATCACGAATAGCACCGAGGATCCGGTCGAGGTCATAGACCAAAAGATGGACGATATTCTCCAATTGAAGTGGGAATTTCGCCGAAAACACAATCTCACTCTTGCTGCTGTAGGTAATGAGCTGACTGGTTGGGTGTCATGGTTGAACCCGCGAAATTGGTTCTCCGGTTTAGGAGACTGGGCTCAAGGAGTCATAATGGATGTTGGGAAGTTTCTCCTATGTATCTTAGGTGTTGTCATATCAATTGGCTTGATATTTAGATGCGGTCAGGCTTTAATGAAGTGCAAACAAAGTACAAGAGTAATGAGTTTAAGGAGTGAGGAAACTGTAATTAACCTGGACTTGATTTATGACCCAAATGTAGAAACAATGATGTGATGAAAATGCGATTTCTACGGTCCGTTTCTTTCACCTGTTTTTCCGTTTTCTCCAAGGTAACAAGACCCACTTGGACAAGGAAGTTGACGAGACGCTATACAGACAACGGATTGACCAAAGAAGAAGTTTTGACCACTGTAGATACGGACATTTGATGAACTTTGCCATGGATCCCCAGTTTCCCTAGAATTCTTAAACTTACGCTAGCCCAACATTTTTTTTTGTAAATCTAATGGCATTGACAAAGCTTTTTGCTCGCACCTAATGGGCAAAACAGCGCAAAGAAGACGACTTTCAACTGATACCGAACAAAACTTCAACCGACAGATGTACATTAACCTGACATAGAATACCACTGCATTTTCCATAAGTGTTCTTTATCTTCATCTCTACAACCCTCAGGTAATGACACACATAGTCGATAGGGAATACAGGCACAGATATCAGCAATCACATATCTCCCCCATTCATGTATCATCAACTAAAATGTGCTCCCCCATTTTGTTACAACCAAACCTGAAAAGAGCTCGGTAAAGTTTGACAGCCCATCCACAGACCCGTACCACGGGATAAGAAGGAATTCAAATGTATACTTCGCAATACCTCGAAGCTTGATTTACAACACGTACGGCACGATGATACATGACCCCCCAAACATGGACTCATACACACATGCTTCTGCTATCTCACTAGGTCATACCCTCTTCCCACCTACTCCTCTCTCCTCCCTTACCCAACCATGGAAATGTATTAACCCCTAACATATATTTTTCTCCTTTTGAAATGTTTTCAGGAAGTGGCAGTTATTGTTGACTGCCAAAGGGTGGACTGTCAAAGTCAGAAAAATATCTCTATGCACACTACCATATTTGCACCTCACACAGGTCCGTGCTGCGCATGCGTACGCTCTCCCGTACGTGCGCATACTCACAGTCGCGGGCACCCGCAGGCGCATGGTATGCGTATTTACGGTAGAGTTTATGCGATCGTAGCGTGCGACTCAATCATTACATATTTTCACTATATAATGTATTTTGTAGATCATGGCCCCTTTGATAGATACTGAAAGTTTAGTTAACATAGCATGTTCCTGAACAGAGAGATCCCTCTTTGTATTGTACGAAGGGTCTAACAGGGGTCATACAGTAGTGTTTGGTACCCATCGGAAGAGTATTTAAATAGCAATATTCCGGTGTTGGTTTGGAGCGGATTAATCGCTCGTGCGAATAGTTATGGACATAAGAAGTTTATGTCCATTTACTATTATTTGTTCTTACTTAGTCATGCGGCGGGAAACCCAGTATCCCACCCACCTGGACAGTTGGAAACAGTCACAGCCCACCTGTATGAATCAACCTATGACCTTTTGTTATAATGCGAAGCCGAATTCCTGTGTCCAATGAACAATGAGATTGTAGGGACCATTGAATTGTATTGTGTGTGGAGCATAAATAAGACAAGCCTGTGGCATCCAGGACTCACTTCTCTTCAAACGGTTCTCATTGCTGATAATCGGGAGCTGGATGTCCAGAGGCGCTTGCGATCGTTTCCCCTTGTGCGTAAGTTTTCTCCGCAATCATATTGTCTTGATGTTATTGTAAGCCATCTCTCTCTCCCCTCTTTCTCCCTTATTTTCCCTTGATTGTATTGTATTGTATTGCATTGTATTTCCTGTGTAGTTATCTGGTTAGTTAGTCTATGTTATATTGTAGTGTATGATTTGTTCTGTGATTCTTTTGCAAGTATAATAGTCATAATACATATAATAGGTTTTGGACCCTAAGCCCAGGTATCTGTGTATTTCTTATAGTGTTAAGTATTCCCTGAGCGTCGGTGACGCTCAAGCAGCTTTGTAGTTAATCAGGTTACACCAGGTTGCACTTACACTCTGTCACCACACTAAGGTTTACTGTATATTTCGTTGTTAAAGGTATAGATATAAAGGTTTAACGTTATAAGCGTCTGCACCGCTGGTGATCTCCTCGTGGTCCCGAGCGTCCGCTACGCTATAGCGAATCATTACGTTAGTCGGCAGCCAATAGCGTGCCTGCCTGTGATCTCTGGGCCGTAAGCGAACGTGACGCTTGAGCGTCTCGACTACGGTTGAGCGATCGTTACGCAACTTGCGTACCCTTACGGTACTTCTTACGTAGATAGCGTACAGTGTTCTTAAGACCTCTTAAAGTGTTTTATATACGATAAATATTTAGCTTTATCAAACTAGAGATGTGTACCGAAATTTTTTTCAGGTTTTGTGTTTTGGTTTTGGATTCGGTTCCGCGGCCGTGTTTTGGATTCGGATGCGTTTTGGCAAAACCTCCCTAAAAAATTTATGGCGGATTCGGGTGTGTTTTGGATTTGGGTGTTTTTTTTTTCAAAAAAAACTCAAAAACAGCTTAAATCATAGAATTTGGGGGTAATTTTGATCCTATAGTATTATTAACCTCAATAACCATAATTTCCACTCATTTCCAGTCTATTCTGACCACCTCACACCTCACAATATTATTTTTAGTCCTAAAATTTGTACCGAGGTCGCTGGATGACTAAGCTAAGCGACCCAAGTGGCCGACACAAACAACTGGCCCATCTAGATGTGGCACTGCAGTGTCAGGCAGGATGGCACTTAAAAAAATAGTCCCCAAACAGCACATGATGCAAAGAAAAGAGAAAAAGAGGTGCACCAAGGTCGCTGGACGGCTAAGCTAAGCGAAACAAACAACTCAATATCACTGGAATTATTCATTCTAATCAATGGTATTATTGGTCCAAAAAGCCTGGGAGAAAATGACAAAATCACTGGAATTAAATGGCAGTAATGTCGGGAATTATATCAAATGGCAGTACCACTGGACATATACGGAAGTGTCAGACAGGATGGCACTTAAAAAAATTGGCCCCAAACAGCACATGATGCAAAGAAAAGAGAAAAAGAGGTTCACTGTGGTCGCTGGACGGCTAAGCTAAGCGAAACAAACAACTCAATATCACTGGAATTATTCATTCTAATCAATGGTATTATTGGTCCAAAAAGCCTGGGAGAAAATGACAAAATCACTGGAATTAAATGGCAGTAATGTCGGGAATTATATCAAATGGCAGTACCACTGGACATATACGGAAGTGTCAGACAGGATGGCACTTAAAAAAATTGGCCCCAAACAGCACATGATGCAAAGAAAAGAGAAAAAGAGGTGCACTGTGGTCACTGGACGGCTAAACTAAGCGACACAAACACCTCAATATCACAGGAATTATTTGTTCTAATCAGTGGTATTATTGGTCCAAATCACTGGAAGAAAATGACAAAATCACTGGAATCATTTGGCAAGATCACTGTAATTAATAATTAATTATAAATCACTGATATTAATTGGTAAAATCTCGCTATCGCCTGCCTAGTGAAGTGGAATCTAGATGGGATTTTGCACCGGGGACACAATAACTTCATCAATTGTCTAAATTCCACTGCACTAATGGCGGAAAACGGGCGCATGTCTAACAGCGCACTGATTATACTGAGAACTGATTATACTGATCAATCACTGATTATACTGAGCACTGATTTTACTGAGCACTGATGATACTACGGAGAACTGACACTGAGCAGCGAGAACAGCACTGGACTATTGTACTGTAGTATACTGGTCACCACAATGCTGCACTGTACTACCATATATATATATATACTGCTCACAACAATGCAGCACAGCTATGGATACTTGAAGTGACACGGAGCTGCAAGATACAGCAATGGACTACTGTACTGTACAACTATATACTGTTGGTCACCAAAATGCTGCACTGTACCACTATATATACTGCTCACAACAATGCAGCACAGATGTGGATGGATACTTGTAGTGACACAGAGCTGCAAGATACAGCAATGGACTACTGTACTGTACAACTATATACTGTTGGTCACCAAAATGCTGCACTGTACTATTATATATACTGCTCACAACAATGCAGCACAGATATGGATACTTGCAGTGACACGGAGCTGCAAGATACAGCAATGGACTACTGTACTGTACAACTTATATACTGTTGGTCACCAAAATGCTGCACTGTACTACTATATATACTGCTCACAACAATGCAGCACATATATGGATAGATACTTGCAGTGACATGGAGCTGCAAGATACAGCAATGGACTACTGTACTGTACTACTATACTGATGGTCACCAAAATGCTGCACTGTACTACTATATATATATATATATATATATATATATACTGGTCACACAACAATGCAGCAGATATTGAGCACTGATGATCAGGATACTGTCTAGATCTGAGTCTGACACGGAGCTGCAAGATACAGCAATGGCCTACTGTACTGTACTATAATTATATACTTGTGGTCCCCACAATGCAGCACACTGAGCACAGATATTTGCAGCACACTGAGCACAGATATGGAGCTTTTCAGGCAGAGAACGTAGATATTTGCAGCACACTGAGCACAGATATTTGCAGCACACAGCACAGATATTTGCAGAACACTGAGCACAGATATTTGCAGCACACTGAGCACAGATATTGAGCTTTTCAGGCAGAGAACGTAGATATTTGCAGCACACTGAACACAGATATTTGCAGCACACTGAGCACAGATATTTGCAGCACACTGAGCACAGATATTTGCAGCACACTGAGCACAGACATTTGCAGCACACTGTGCACAGATTACGGAGCTTTTCAGGGAGAGAACGTAGCCACGTTCTCTCCGTTCAATCTCCAATGCACGAGTGAAAATGGCGGCGATGCGCTGCTCTTTATATAGAATACGAATCTCGCGAGAATCCGACAGCGAGATGATGATGTTCGGCCTCGTTCGGGTTAACCGAGCAAGGCGGGAAGATCCGAGGCTGCCTCGGACCCGTGTAAAATAGGTTAAGTTCGGGGGGGTGTTCGGATCTCAATGAACCGATCCCGCTCATCTCTACAAAATTCAGTGCCGTAACTAGGCATTTTAGCGCTGTGTGCAAGAAATGGTGTTGGCGCCCCCCCCCCATGTAATATAGGGGCAGTGCGCGCCGTAGGCGCGTAAAAAATATATAGGGGCATGGCTTCACGAGGAAGGGGCGTGGCCACAAAATAATGGCAATTCATACTACAGTGCACAGTAGTCTCCATTATTCAAATTACACTGCACAGTAGCGCCACTACACCAGGTAGAGCCCCTTTTACACATTACGGCAGACAGCGTTCCCTTTGTACACATTACGGTAGACAGCGTCCCCTTTTTACACATTACGGCAGACAGCGTCCCCCTTTTTACACATTACGGCAGACGTCCCCCTTTTTACACATTACGGCTGACAGTCCCTCTTTTTATACATTACGGTAGACAGCGTCCCATTTTTACGCATTACAGCAGCCAGTCCCCCTTTTTACTCATTACGGCAGACAGTGTCCCCTTTTTACGCATTACGGCAGCCAGTTCCCCTTTTTACGCATTACAGCAGACAGCGTCCCCCTTTTTACGCATTACGGCAGCCAGTCCCCCTTTTTACTCATTACGGCAGACAGCGTCCCCCTTTTTACGCATTACGGCAGCCAGTCCCCCTTTTTACTCATTACGGCAGACAGTGTCCCCTTTTTACGCATTACGGCAGACAGCATTCCCCTTTTTACTCATTGCGGCAGACAGAATAGAGAGAGAGAGAGAGAGAGAGAGAGAGGGGACAGAAAGTGAGAGAGTCAGTCAGGACATATATACTGTACATCTGCATATATACTCACCCTGCAGTGCTGAAACTGGCTCTGAGCTCTGCTGCTTCTGGTGACTCCTCCTCAGTACCAGAGGCGCAGGATGGCTGCAGACCTGGCTGGTGATAGAGGGCGGGTGGGCGCCGTCGCTGCTGCTCGTTGATCTGCTCCGCTCCTCGGCCACTCCATGCCGCCGCTGGTTGTTCCTTGATTACCACACGCCGCCGCTGGTCACCACGCGCCGCTCCTCGATCTTCACAGCTCCTCGGTCTTCTTTCACCACCATGTCCGCCCCCAGAATGCCGTGCGCAATGATGTCACGGCCGCACCGGCATTGTGGGAAGGTGGAGGGGGGGAGATAACAGAGGCGGTGGGAGTGTCGAGTGGGAGGCGGGACTGCTCAGCAGGCAAGGGAAAGCCAGACCGTGCGGCCATACATATAATAACTTATGCCGCATTTTATAACTGTCGTGCCGGCGCCGCCTACTATATTTAGTGCCCTGACTCCTGGCTGTTCTTGCAGCGCAGCGGGGGTCTCTGCCTGCGCTCCCTGTACGAGTGCGCTGTGTGCAACGCCCACTCTGCACACACCTAGTTACGGCCCTGCTGCAAATAACGCAGATGTGCTGCCAGGGGGTACCCAGGTGGAACGTGAATGAGAACCACTGGCCTATAGACTAAAGGGATAAAAGCAGATAACGTCAGTGTGGATTGGGAGCTTTGTGAACTGGTTTGGAGAACAGGAGGATAGGCAGACAGCGCCAGGGATTGGGAACCAGAGCACTGAAGTCACAGTAAGGACATAGGGCCTAATTCAGACCTGATCGCTAGGGTGGGTTTTTTGCATCCCTGCGATCAGGTAGTCACTGCCTTCAGGAGGAGGGGGAAATCGCTGAGCAGGTGTGCGATCGCATGTGCAGGAGAGCTGCACAAACCAGGACTTACTCTTCCAGTGTGATGATCGGGGCCGGAGCTGACGTCAGAAACCCTCCCTCCCTGCGTTTTTCCGGACACTCCCTGAAAATGGTCATTTGCCACCCACAAACCGCCTCCTCTTGTTAATCACCTTGCGATCACCCATGCGATCGCTTTTCTCGCACCATCCCATCGCTGCCCAGCGCTCCCCGGCGCTCAGGACCGATGTGCCTGCGCATTGCGGTGCATATGCATGCGCAGTTCAGACCTCGTCACAGGCTGTACAAAAACGCACAGCAGCGATCAGGTCTGAATTAGGCCCATAGAGCAGTAAGTGAATTACACAGATAGAAAGTCAGGTAGGTGGCACCTATGTGAGGAAGAAGAGGCTGGATACTCAGTTGCACGCACCGCCGATGTCAGGTGCACTGGAGGGATATTATTTTCTGCACATTTGTTGCACTGCACATACGTACAAATAGGGTGCGCGCAGAGTCAGAGGTGAGGAGTATGGGAGACGCACAGGGCTGGACTAATCATTAAGCCAATAAGCTTGTGCTTAGGGCATCAAGGGAGCACCACAGTCATTTTGTGGTGCAGCTGCACCAGGTTCCACTAAGAGAGGGACCCATGATAAATGAAAAAATACATATGTATATATATACTCTACATATATATATATATATATATATATATATATCAGTAGCGGATCTTGCCACGGGCAAGCAGGACTTTTGCCTGGGGTGCCGCCTTCCGGAGGGCGCCAACGCCATCCAGAGGGCACCGCACCATGACAAGATCCGCTACTGTGCCCCCCGCTGCCGCTGTGTCCCCCGCTGGTCCCCTGCTGTGAAGGGAACTAGATGCTATCCGTCTAGTTTCCCTTCGTGGAGAGGACCTTTGCTGTGCGGTGCGCGATGACATCATCGCGCACCGCACAGCATTGTGGGACTGGCACAGACGCTAGGGGTCATGATTGACCTCTAGTGTCTATGCTGTGCTATGGGAGAGACGTCATGACGTCTCTCCCATAGATCCGAGGAGAGGAGCGGCGCCGGCAGAGGTCTGCAACGGTCGGGACTCCGGAGCAAGGATTGTAAGTATTCATTTTTTTTTTAAGCGGCGCTACTGGGGGCACAAATGGCGCTACTGGGGGCACAAATGGGGGAACAACTCTACAGGGGGTGTAACTGACCACGCCCCTGTATGAAGCCACGCCCCTATTTTCCACCCGGGGCGCCACAAGGGCTAGAACCGGCCCTGATATAGATATAATATATATATTAGAGATGTGTGGCGGGCACTTTTCGTGTTTTGTGTTTTGGTTTTGATTCTAATTCCACTTTCGTGTTATGGTTTTGGATCTGGATGATTTAAAAAAAAAAACATAAAAAAAGCTAAAATCATAGAATTTGAGGGTAATTTTGCTCCTACGGTATTATTAACCCCAATAACAATAATTTCCACTCATTTCCAGTCTATTCTGAACACCTCACACCTCACAATATTGTTTTTAGGCCAAAAGGTTGCACCGAGGTTGCTGGATGACTAAGCTAAGCGACACAAACACAAGTGTGCGGCACAAACACCTGGCTCATCTAGGAGTGGCACTGCAGTGTCAGAGAGGATGGCAG
>NC_086445.1:30374325-30456825 GCF_028390025.1 Pseudophryne corroboree | reverse complement strand
CATTGACCACTGCGTTGCAGAAGGGTAGGCAGATAACCCATCCAAGTACTCCCGCTGCCGGTCAAGGAGGTACAGGTTCAATCGCTTCACGTCGTCAGTGAAGGGTAGGAGGAGTGGGGCATTCCATTTTATCTCTCGTAGGGTCTTCAGGGCAGCAGTTGAGATGAGCTCACTCCACCTCGCCTTGTACAGTTTCCTGAAGCTCCGTGCGCTATCCACTGTCAGGGCACTGCCCTCCATCAGCGCCTGGCACTCAACCATGGCGGAAATCTTTTGCAAGCTGTGGCCCACCTTCAGGGCCAGCGAGGGGACCCTATAGGTGTTGGTCTTGTCGTCGTAGCCAGCCAGGCTCCTGACGGTATGCACCACATGGAAAAAGTTGGGTGGGCGGATGAAATCCTCCATGCTCCGCAATGGAGTGACCTTCATCGCATGCAGCAGGAGATGACCCACCTCTCGGAGCTTCTGGCGGATGTACTCGAGCTTGCCGACATCAGACCCCAGTCGGTTGTAGAGGTGCTGCCCGAACTGCATGATGCAGCTGTCCCCCTTGATCACAGGTACCACATCATCATAATTAATTTGGCTCAACAACTTCCACAGGCCGGTGTCAACACCTGGCGGAACTGGTGTGGCGTAAGTGCACAGGGACTGGACCCGAGTTCTACCAGGTTTGGGGTGGCCACCCCTTTTTCGAAGAGGGCACCTCTTCACATGTCGCCACAGGTGTTGCCTGGAGAACAGACCTTGGCAGTGTGCGCAGTGCATGAAATCTTGGGGAGCTGCTGCTTTGGCCGGCTGCTTGCAAGGTAGTAGGACACCGCTGCCCTCGCGGAGAACACCGATATTATGTGCAAAGTTCCCCCGGTGGTGAATTAGGTCCAGTTGCACTGACAATTCCCTGGAGTTCTTGTCAAAGCTCAGAGCCCTTGCTACCTCTGGCTCACTGCGGTGGACGGCTTCCACGTGCCTCGCAATTTTGGAATATGGCCTCTCACACCATAGGCAGACGTTTTTCTTCTTGTTATATGTTCTGGAACCATCCCCTTTTTGGGTAAGAACCTGGACTGACACGCCGAGCTGTGTCCGTCGGTTCAGGCCGCCGTCTGTGGAGGAAGCCTCGGCTTCTTTCAGCGCCTGTCTCCTGTGAAAAGATGTCTCTTCCCCGCTGCTGTCATTTGAACTGCTCAACTCAGATGAGTTGGGGAGATAGTCTTCATCACTGCCATCCGTTTTACTGTCTGCCCCATCCGCGTTCATTGGCTTAAGGAAACAAGCCAGGGACTTCCGGGAGTGGAAAACAGACCGAGGACTCCTGGGAGTGAAAGATATAAAGGTGAACTTCTGGGGGTGGGAGACAAACCAAGGACTTCTGGGAGTGTGTGATGCTGTGTGTTTTGACCCTGCCCAGTTAAAAAAAAAAAAGTGCAGCTGGGTTGTCCAATATCCCCATCCACTGCTGCAGCACAAGGGGTGGGGAAAAAAACACGCAAAACCAAAACGAACCCCCCCCCTAATAAAAACACACACCAAAATACACAAAACAAACAATTTTTCAAACCACAAAAAGACTCCCCAAAATAATCAGTACGGGAAAAATACCTTGGCCGGCAGCAGGGTTTGTCCAGTGCATGGGGCAAGAACAAGACCCCCCACAAAAACAAACAAAAAAACAACACCACCTCCAAAAAAAAAGAAAAGACCCCAAAATAAACAGTTATGGAAAAATACCGTGTCCGGCAGTGGGGTTTGTCCAGTATCCCCATCCGCCACTGCAGTTCCTGGGGCAAGAACAAGACACCCCCCCAAAACAAAACCCCAAAAACAAAAGAAAAACAACACACCTCAAAACACCCAAAAACAAACAGACCCTCAAAATAAACAAGAACAAAGCAACCCCCCAAAAAACAAAAGAAAAACAACATACACAAAAACACCCAAAAACAAACAGACCCCTCCCCCCAAAAAAATAAACAGTACGGGAAAAATACCTTGGCCGGCAGCAGGGTTTATCCAGTATCCCCATTCACCACTGCAGTGCATGGGGCAAGAACAAGACATCCCCACAAAAAAACAAAAACAAAACAAAGAAAAACAACACCCCCTCCAAAAAAAAAGACCCCCCCCCAAATAAACAGTACTGGAAAAATACCTTGTCCGGCAGTGGGGTTTATCCAGTATCCCCATCCGCCACTGCAGTGCCTGGGACAAGAACAAGACACCCCCCCAAAACAAAAGAAAAGCAACACACCCCAAAACTCCCAAAAACAAACAGACGCCCCCAAAATAAACAAGAACAAAGCCCCCCCCAACACCCCCACACAAAAAAATAACACATGAAAACAACATACACAAAAACACCCAAAAACAAACAGACCCCCCCCCCCCCCCCCAAAAAAAAAAAAAACAGTACGGGAAAAAACCTTGACCGGCAGCTGGGTTTGTACAGTATCCCCATCCACCACTGCAGTGCATGGGGCAAGAACAAGACACCCCCCCCCAAAAAAAAAACCAAAACAAAAGAAAAACAACATACACAAAAACACCCAAAAACAAACAGACCCCACCCAAAAAAACAAAATAAACAGTACGGGAAAAATACCTTGGCCGGCAGCAGGGTTTGTCCAGTATCCCCATCCGCCACTGCAGTGCATGGGGCAAGAACAAGACACCCCCACAAAAAAACAAAAAAAACAAAACAAAAGAAAAACAACACCCCCTCCAAAAAAAGACCCCCCAAAATAAACAAGAACAAAGCCCCCCAACCCCCCCCCCCAAAAAAAAAAAATAACAAATGAAAACAATATACACAAAAACACCCAAAAACAAACAGACCCCCCACCCAAAAAATAATAAACAGTACTGGAAAAATACCTTGGCCTGCAGCGGGGTTTGTACAGTATCCCCATCCGCCACTGCAGTGCATGGGGCAAGAACAAGACACCCCCACAAAAAAAAAAAAAAAAACACACCCAAAAACAAACAGACCCCCCAAAATAAAAAAGAACAAAACACCCCCCCCCCCAAAAAAAAAACCAAACAAACAAACATTCCCCCTCAAAATAAACAGTGCGGGAAAAATACATTGGCCGGCAGCGGGGTTTGTTCAATATCTCCATCCGCTACTGCAGTGCATGGGGTAAGAACAAGACACCCCACAAAAATAAAAATAAATAAACACCCCATCCCCCCAAAAAAGTCCCCCCAAATAAACAGTACATGAAAAATACCTTGTCCGGCAGTGGGTTTTGTAAAGTATCTCCATCTGCCACTCAGTGCCTGGGGGGCAAGAACAAGACCCCCCCCCCCCTGAAAAAAAAAAAACAATAACAAAAGAAAAACAACACACCCAAAAACACCCAAAAACAAACAGACCCCCCAAAATAAACAAGAACAAAGCACCCCCCCTTTTCCCCCTCCCAAAAAAATCCCAAAACAAAAGAAAAACCACATACACCGAAAAACAAACAAACCCCCCCTCCAGAAAAAAATAAAACAGTACAGGAAAAATACCTGTGGTGGCGTCGGGAATGCCAAGAATCCCCATCCACTGACGCTGCAGCGCTTGCGTAGAGAAAAAAAACACCCACCCCCCCAAAATAAAACAACAACAACAAAAAGTGGGACAGCAGCAGATGTGTCCAGCCCATGGGAGGGGGGAAATATAAACCTTCCCCAAATAATCCCACCAAAAAAATGAAAAAAATAAAAAATAAATCCCCAGGCTGGGGCTGTCCAGTGTCTGCATTCCGCCATTGACCCGCCGGCGGGTGTTCCCCGGCTGTTCAGCCCTGCGGAAGGGGCATCCCACCCGCGACTATTAAGCCCGGAGAGCAGGGGCTCCTGCCGAATATTAAGCCCAGGGAGGGACCAGCCACCAGGGACGGGAGGACCAGGGGAGAGGCCCTTCCGCCGACCCACCCGGCCGGCGGAGACACTGGCCCTCGTGCAGAACGGATTGTCACCGGCCAAGTTCCCGGGACGGGACACTGCTCGCGCCGTCGGCCCCGCCGCCCGGCGGGTAGTCCCCGGCTGTTCAGCCCTGGGGAAGAAGCAGCCGGCCCCCGACTATTAAGCCCGGAGAAGGGGGGCTCCGCCCGAATATTAAGCCCAGGGATGGACCAGCCACCAGGGACGGGAGGATCAGGGGAGAGGCCCCTCCGCCGACCCACCCGGCCGGCAGAGGTGCTGGCCCTCGTGCCGAATGAATTGTCCCCAGCCAAGTCCCCTGGATGGGACACTGCTCGCACCACCGGCCCCCAACTATTAAGCCCAGAGAGCGGGGGCTCCAGCCGAATATTAAGCCCAGGGAGGGACCAGCCACCGGGGATGGGAGGACCAGGGAAGAGGCCCCTCCGCCGACCCATCCGGCCGGTGGAGGCGCTGGCCCTGGTGCCGAACGGATTGTCCCTGGCCAAGTCCCCGGGATGGGACACAGCTCGTGCCGCCGGCCCCGCCGCCCGGCGGGTAGTCCCTGGCTGTTCAGCCCTGGGGAAGGGGCAGCCAGCCCCCGACTATTAAGCCCAGAGAGCGGGGGCTCCGCCCGAATATTAAGCCCAGGGAGGGACCAGCCACCAGGAATGGGAGGACCAGGGGAGAGGCCCCTCCGCCGACCCACAGGGCCGCCGTAGGCGCTGGCCCCCATGCCGAACGCATTGTCCTCGGCCAAGTCCCCGGGACGGGACACTGCTCACGCCGCAGGCGAGCAAGAAGCTTTGGGTGCGAGGGCACGGGACGGCCCATATGCCCACCCCCGCAGTCAGCCAAATTTTGACTGATTTCATGGCGTTAATATCAGAGATGGTAGCTCAGGCTCCTCTAGTTTCTCAGCTTTACACGTGCAGCAAATCTCTGATCTTATAGTTACTCTCTTATAGAGAATTTCAATAGTGACAACACATCATCAGTAGGCCGACACAAACCTAACCACTAGCGCCCAATATCTCAACCTGACACCAAAGTGAGAAATGATGACAGCGGACTTCCCCCCACCTCCAAGATGAAGGTGTTATGAAAACCTCGCACAGCAATAACGTTCAACCATGGCCAATAAGTAAGGGATCCAGCAAACCTCACAACCTGCAGGGCCTGTCACACACCCCACCACCTAAGTGGGGAAAGCAGTAGCTATCACTCCTCTCCAGAATATAGAGGAGTACAGACAACCTCAATCGAGAGCCCCCTACCGTGCCACTCACCAACAAGCAGGCATCGGGGAATCCAGCAGCCCTCTGGATCCTGCAGTGATGCGGGAGGAAGCTTCAGACAGAGCAGAGGAGCGGCCAGTGGAGGTGACACCTCCGGCCAACATCACCGCCCTGCGGATCCTGTCCCGCACCCCCACCGCCTAAGGGGGGGCGAGGGTGGTTATCACACCACCTCTGAGATGGAATAGGAACTGACAACCTCCCGCTACTGCCACCAGCCATACTGCTCACTCAGCCTTGAGCAAGCATCGGGGAATCTGGCAGCCCTCCGAATCCTGCAGTGATGCGGGGGGAGACTGCAGGTGGTGCAACGGCCAGTGGAGGATACCCCTCCAGCCAACATCACCGCCCTGCGGAGCCTGTCCCGCACACCGCCGCCTATGGTGGACGAGGGTGGCTGTTACCTCCCCCCCTCCAGGATGGAGGGGGGGGGGGGCAGACATCCTCAATCCATCCCCGACCCGTGCCGCTCGGCCGTCAGCAAGCATTGGGGAATCCTGCAGCCCTCCGGATCCTGCGGTGATGCGGGGCGAGGCTGCAGACAGGGCAGAGGAGCGGCCAGTGAAGGTGACACCTCCAGCCGACATCACCGCCCTGCAGAGCCTGTCCCTCACCCCCACCGCCTAAGGGGGGACGAGGGTGGTTATCAAGCTGAAGGCTTGTAAAAAGAAAATGGAGTATTTATGGGTAGATCATCCCATTACGGCCATTTTCTACCATCTTCCAAAGGTGCACAAGAGCTTACAGTCACCCCCGGGAAGGCCAATCATCTCGGGAGTTGACTCTTTGACTGCAAACCTCTCCCATTTTATCGATCTAAAGCTGCAACCTTATGTCAAAACTCTACCCTCGTATTTAAAAGATTGCACAAGTTTATTACAATGGTTGTATAAATATACATGGTCTAGTGATGAAAGATGGTTGACCATTGATGTCCAAGCCCTATACTCCTCCATTCCACATAACAAGGGAATGGAGGCAGTAAAATCATTCTTTATGGCCGATTCTGACAAGTCTCAAGCTGAAACCAACTTTATCCTGAATAGTATAGGCTTTATTTTAAAGCATAACTATTTTCAATTTCAGGACTCCCACTACCTCCAGCAGCAGGGAACTGCGATGGGGACCAAATTTGCCCCATCTTATGCTAACCTGCTGATGGGGGTGTGGGAGTAGTCATTCATCTATGGAACTCATTTTGAGAAAGAGCATATTGGATTCTATCGTAGATACATTGATGATTTGATCATTATATGGAAGGGAGATGAACAAAGTGTTGAACAATTTATGAATAATCTCCAAACAAATTCCTTCAATTTAAAATTCACCTTCAAAACAGATTCCAGTAAGATTGACTATTTGGACTTCAAGTTGGAAAGGGAAATAGGAAAAGTAGTAAAGACATCAACTTTCTTTAAGGACGTCAACGCAAACAATTTTATTCTGGTGTCCAGTTGTCACCATCCCATCTGGATAGATGGAGTTCCATATTCCCAGTTCCTCCGATTAAGAAAAAATTGCAGTGAACATAATGAATTTATGATACAAGCAGAGGTCCTTAAAGATAGATTTCTGGTTCGATGCTATAATCAAACCAAGGTGGAGGAGGCCTTACAAGAGAGCAAGCAGTGTGGACAGAGCTAGTCTCTTGGATCAGGATAGGATACCAAAGGATAAGAGGAGCAATAAGTGTAGACCCTTTATAACGCAGTTTAATAGAGAGAACCATTTTATTGCGAAAATTTTGGAGAAACATTGGCCAATCTTATTAAAAGATACCATACTTGGACCGTCACTACCTTCTAGGCCACAAGTAGTATTTAAAAGGGCTAGCAATTTAAAAAATATTTTAGCCCTGAGTATGTTACGATCTAAGAACATATTAAACAGTCTGACAATAGCTCCTCCTTTTTGAAAATAAATGCAGGGTGTTTTCCCTGCAACCACTGTATATGTTGTAAGTACATGGAAAAAACATCTTTTTCATGGATTTATGAGAATGGTTTCAAATAAACTTTAAGAGAAAGTATAAACTGCAACAGTGAATTCGTAAATTATAGAATCACGTGCAGTTGCAATTTAATGTACGTGGGCAAAACCAAAAGGATGTCAAACTTAGAATACAAGAACACCTACGAGGCATAAAAAATAAGGTTAATAATCACAGCTTACCGCGACATTTTTTAGAGACACATAAGTCTAACCCTAAAGATCTGAAGTTTACTATCCTTGAAGTAGTCAAATTGGGAGCGAGAGGGGGAAATAGAGAACTTATGCTATCTAGATAGGAATCTTTCTGGATTTTTACCCTCAACACCCTCTCCCCCAAAGGTCTCAATGAGAGCATAGACATTGTGTCATTTTTGGAAACTTAGTATCTTTGGGTAGTAAACCTACTAGTTGAATATGCAGCGTAATTATTATTTTTTAAGCTTTAAATTGACTAGTGCATTTAGATATAAGAAAGGTATTTTCACACTCAACACAAAATCATATAAGTGTGACTCTGTCTCCACAATCATATGAAATTTATTTATTATTTAAACATCACTTTAGTCATTAAATTATCATTGAGAAGGATATCACATCACTTAGTATGTTTAGAATTAAGTAAACACAAGTAAAAGCCATTTAGTAGTCAGCAAGTAGCTATTTATTCAGGGTATATTTTACCTTTTATGAACCATTAATCACAGTCACGAGTCACAAATTTATTAACATTAATTTATTAATTTAATTATAGAATAAGTAACAAATCTAGATATAAGAAGGACTTTTTTAATCTAATATTTCAATCTCTGATGCTATGCTAAGTACAAATTGAGACAGTGTATATTGTTTTTCTGTGAAGTTTTTTGTGTGGAGATTTGGAATTGACTTCGCTGCTATGTCACAAGTGTAATATTATAACACAACTGTATTGTAGGTTTACTATGTTTTGTGAAATTGCAGCCTTGTTATACAAATGTGAAAGTTTCTTCGGTGGAAAGCATGCATTTCCGGTATGCGTTCCACCTGACATACGGATCTCCTAGAAAACTCCCCTTTTTCTAACTAACTAATGGCAGCCAAGAGGCGTCTCCCGATGACGCAGCACCATCAGCTGATGAGTCTGCAGGATAGTCCGGGCTCTGGAGGTGGTGCAGTGAGCTAGGGTCTGTGACACGAGCGACGTC
Organism: Pseudophryne corroboree; assembly: GCF_028390025.1. Classification (NCBI taxonomy): domain Eukaryota; kingdom Metazoa; phylum Chordata; class Amphibia; order Anura; family Myobatrachidae; genus Pseudophryne; species Pseudophryne corroboree. The sequence goes on along the minus strand of NC_086445.1, from coordinate 30,448,442 downwards.
GGAGACACAAAGCCCGGCCCACCGACAGAGTCCATGACGTCAGCGCGGCTCTCGCCGGGGGGGGGGGGGGTGGTCAGGAGGGGTGGTTACATGAAAACATCAGTACTGCATTTCCTCACACATAGGGGTTTATTTACTAAGATTCGTATATTTCAGAATCATGTTCAAGTTCAATCGCGACTGACATCGACAGTGTAAACTTGCAACTTTTTGAATTGATTACGACTCATTTACTAAGCGTTCGTATTCGTATTTTTTCAATCTTCCGATGTCGATGTCATTCGTGCTTTTCTGCTGTTGATTGCGGCCGCGTTTGCTATTTCGCGGCCGCGTTGGGGGTTTTTTTTTACGACTGCGTCACAAGTCTGTTACGGCAGTGATTTGGAATTTGCTGCCGCGTTTTGACTTCTAAGTTTCGTTTACGTCACGCGGCCGTGATTGGTTGTATTCATAAAGGAGGAGTGTCTGTGCATGTTACTATAAAAACGCCCCAAACACTCCGCACCTCGTGGGTTTAGCTAGTGGAGAGGAGAGAGGAAGGTGTATTTGGAGTTGGTGAGTTTGGTGGAGTTTTTGGTGGATTTGGAGAGGAGTTTGGTGATTGTTGAGTGCTGTACTGTGTGTGTTAGGAGTCTTGTGAACTTTGTAGTATTGTTTTTTCCCAGTTTGTAAGCTTTTTTGTCCTTGTTTTATTATTTCAGTCTTTTGTCATTGTTTGTGAGTGAGTGAGCGTGTGTTGGCTGTGTGGTGTGTAGTAGGAGTAGTGGAGGAGTGTGTTTTGTGTTTTCATTTTTCAGTGTTTTATGTTGTTTGTCATGTCCGACTCAGAGGTCAGTGTGGTGGCGGAGGTTAGTGAGGTGGAGGCTGGTAGTGAGGTGGAGGCTGGTAGTGAGGTGGAGGCTGGTAGTGAGGTGGAGGCTGGTAGTGAGGTGGAGGGGGGTAGTGAGAGGGAGGAGGTTAGTGAGGAGGAGGAGGAGGGGGTGCCTGTTGCTGGATTTTCCAGTGATAGTGATGGTGTTGTGGCTCCGCAGCCACGCACCACTACCAAGACTGGCAGGAATATAAAGTTCAGCTATGCTGAAAACATGGCGTTGGTACGTGAGCTGATGAAGCACCATCGCCAATTGTTTGGTCAGGATGCTGCCAGGGTGTCCTCCCGCAGGAAGTCTGCCCTGTGGGGGCAAGTTATACTTGCTGTAAATAGTGAGGGTGTGGTGAGGCGGACAGAGGACACGTGCCGCAAGCGATTTTACGATATTAAGCGGCGTGTCAAGGCCAAGATGGCCAAAGAGTCCAAATCTGCACGTAGAACCGGAGGTGGGCCACCTTTACGTGTAAGCTATCGGGACTGGGAGGAGCCTGTGCGGGCATTGATTCCTGGCGAGGTGGTGTCTGCTACTCATGTCCGGGATTCGGACCGACCCACGCAGGATGGTAAGTTTGTTTTGTATTATTGTTCTTAAAATGTGTGTTCAATTTCTTTAATGTAATTTTTAAAGTTTTAAGGATGTTTTTTTTTGCAAAAAACAGATTGCATGCCTATGCTCCCTTAAGGTGTGTTTGTTTTTTGAATGTGTTTTTTTTCTCCTTTTTTATTTTTTTATTTTTTTTTATAACAAAAACGTGCAGTTTTTTAAAATTATTTTTTTTTTTTTTTGGTGCAATTTTTTGCGATAATGCTTGAACATGTGTGTTTGTTTTAAAACCTCAAAATGTATTTGTTTTAAGTAAAAACTTAAAAGCGGGGCAATTTTTAAAACATTAAATTATTTTAAAATTGCCAAGTACTGAATCTCTGCAATATCTGAGTCCAAAATCTTTTAGGTATAAACTTTATTGTGTGCCACATCAAGTACATTTTGATATTCAACTAAAAATCATGAATATAGAAGCTCTTAAGCTTATTTTTTTTTTGGAAACCAAACCAAATAGATGCTTACAGTACATTAATGGTTTTCACTGGTTCATTTGACAAAAAACATGGTAATAATGTTGGGGTCACTTTTTCCACAGTCACACAGACCAGCCGCCCAGACAGGCCTCAGACCAGTCAGGATGATGGTGGTATTGCAGGTAAGTCTTCACTGTAGTCACATATTCTGAAAACACATAGAAGTACAAAATAATAATGCTAAATTTTGCACCTAGGTTCTGCTTCTGGAAGCCGACCTCCTGTAAGGCGCCCATCACAGGGCTTGGGACACTTACCCAGGAGGCCAACTAAGACACGGCGTCTTGGCTCTGATTCTGCACCTCCATCATCCCCACCCAGGCGAAGACTATCGGCAGTGTCACCCCAGCCACCACTGGCACTATTGGCGAGTTCGCAGAGTGATGAGCCCAGATCACCTCAGTTATCTGGTGAGTAAAAACATAAATTAAACACATAAGCAATAATATACACAGTACACTTAAGATGTTGTTAGTTGGTTTGGAGTTTACATGTTTTCCTCAACAAGCAATGTGATGTCACGTCTTCAATTGCTCAAGGTGCTTTATTAAAAATAGATAAGGTCTTAGTGGATGGTCTAGACAACCTATTTGTATGAAAAGAACAGATTTGAGTATACATTAAGCACACACACGTTCACATTTTTCAAAAATATGAAGACAAATAAATTTTGGGCCCAAAAAAAAAACCTATTACAGTGTTCACACATCGCCCCTGTCCAGTATGTAGATGGCTTACTTGCTCAGCTCCTCTGGACTATACAGGTAAGTAGTCTATATCGTGGTGAGGGGAGGGAATCTAACAGTGTAATGTTGTGGAGGGAAGTTAGTTAGGTGAGGAATATGCTAATTTGCCAATGTTTGCGCCTGTGTTGTTTTTTTTATCACAAAATGTTAACAATTTTTTAAGTTTCAAAAAACAAGAGCTACTAATGCAAAAATGTAGTTTTAGGAATGTAATAATGTGTTGCATTAGCCTTGACAAATTCTAAAAATTACAACATTGCATGTTGCCTACCCCATACAGAGCACAACCTGATGTCCGCCGAGGACCAGCAGGGACCAGAACAACAGCCATCCTTCACACTGCAATTAACAGCTGTGGATCCAAGCATGCCAATCCAGTTGCAGGATATACCCCAACCATCCAGCAGTCCACAACTGCCACAAGCTCCGCCCCCAAGCCAAATTCCGGACGATTTTTGGGCAAGTTGGACAAGCCAACAGGCCCAAAGCAATGCCACCCTGACCCAACATACACAACACCTTGCCAGTCTGCCCCATCATCTACCGCGTATTAGTCGCAACTCGGGCAGACTAATAGTACAAGTAGGGAGAATGGCTACCTCTATGGAGCAAATTAGGGCAGAAAACAGCCAAATGAATGCTAATTTATCCCGCATTATAGATGAACAACAGCGACATCAGCAGGCACTAGTTCAGATAATTCAACACAATCAAGTGGTGAATGAGGCCTTATCCAGGATTGTAGCCAGCCACACTGCTACAAACACTCAGCTGATTGCCAGTTTAAATAATCTGAGCAGCAATATTGCTATGATGGGTGCTCAGCAAGTTACCTCCAGCTCGGGAACCACGACCCCTGTTCAAACGCCAGTAACCTCCCCTGTCCGGCGTTCATCAAGAGCACGTGCCAGTGAGCCAGCACCCAGCACACACAAAAGAAAAAAATAACATAAAACTTTTTGTGCAAATAAATAAAAGAATTTGTTAAAAAAACACATTCCTGTGTCCGTCTCCAAAATTTAAGAAGCTGGTCTGTATGTATGTAGTTATGTTTTTCAAGGGTAATGACTGTAAATGTTTTGTTAGCATCAACTAAGCACAATGGACACACCACTATAAACAACAAACAGTAAGTAACAGAACACACAATAGAAAGTAGAGCAAAGTGTTTAGTGAAGGATAATTACAGCATAATAAAACTTACCTGTAAAATATCGCAGGATCACTTCTTGACGTACCTGCCTCCCTACAATTGTACTCACACTGTCACCAGATGTATCTAACTCCTCTGCTTGCTGACTGCTTTCTCCCTCACCATGTGCCAGATGTTGACTTAAACACAGATTATGGAGAAAACAGCAGCAGAACACAATTCGAGTCACCTTTGAGGGACTATACAACAAAAGGCCACCAGATTTATCAAGACACCGAAAACGTGACTTCAGCACCCCAAAACATCTTTCTATCACATTCCGCGTAGCCTTATGTGCATGATTATAACTGTGTTCAGCAGGAGAATCAGGTAGGGACAATGGAGTAAGGAGCCAAGAGTAGCAGCCGTAACCCCCATCACCTGAAAAACATATATAGTCAACATTAGGACATATGTTAGATTATTCTCTCACCTCCTCCAAAATCTAGGCTGTGGTTAAAAGACATACACACATAACATTTTCAACATACCCAACAGCCAGCCATCAGGCATTTGTCCCTCCTCAAATTTATCGAAGAGCGATGACTGACTGAGGATGAAGGAGTCATGGCAGGCACCAGGGTAACCTGCAACAACACTCATAATTTTTAAGTTTGCATCACAGACCACCTGGACATTAGTTGATTGATCCATATGCCTATTAGTATATATATACTGGCGGCCCTTAGGTGATCTCAGCTGAACGTGTGTGCAATCTATGGCCCCCAGCACATTGGGCATGCCAGCAAGCTCATAGAAAGCTACCCTGACAGCACTCCACTCCGACTCCTCAGTAGGGAAGCAGATTGAGGCTTTAATGTGTGGCTCCAACACATCCAAAACCTGAGTGGACATTAAATAAGCTAAGGTGAGTGTCATGTTAGGTATTCTCTACAATACTGTGGTGTTTCAACTTACACAAGCAACACTTAGCCATAACCGCATATGTATTTTTAGACTCACCTGCATCAAAGATTTTGAAAAGGTGGGCTGTGAGATCCCAATGACGTCGCCTGCCACAGCCTGGAAGCTCCCAGTAGCCATAAAGTGTAACACAGCCAGGAGTTTGTGTAGGCCTGAGACAGAGCGAGAGCGTGCTGTCTCAGGGTCTATGCCCAGTTTGACAAGGTCATACAGGTGAAAAATGTTGTTTCTATTTAGGCGGAACATCTGTATGACCCTATCATCGGACAATGCATTTAGGTTTAAACGACCTCTAAAAAAACGAGGCTGGCGCAGCCTCCGCGGTACCTGGACAACCTGTTGGCCATGTTCACTTACCTGGTCCTGATTCCTGGAATTCTCATGGAGCAGTCTAACGTATCCCACAGCCAACAAAAATCCATTGCCACACACCACAGCCGCCATTTCAGAGTCAGAGAAGTTCAGAATGTGCCTGAAACACTTTTATAGGGCCAAAAAAACAGGTGTGAGTAATGGATAATTCAGTTCACATGTAAACGCGGTTTTCAAAGGCTGGCGCGTTTTTTTTTAGGAAAAAAATGCGAATCGTAATTTTTCGCGGCCGCGAAACCATTTTCGCGGCAGCAAATACAATTACGAATGGTTAGTAAATGACCGAGATTCATACTTAAACAGGCGTAATTTGACCGATGGTGTATTCATTCGTAATTTTTCACTTGGACAAGAAAAAAAATACGAATAGCCTCATCACTGCCGTGATTACTGTTTAGTAAATGACCGAGATGCCACTTAGAACAAAAAACGCCATCACGGTCAAAATCGGGAGCTTAGTAAATATACCCCATAGTGAGATTAGTTATATAGTCCATACACGTGATGCGTTCCAGGTGGAACGCATACTGGAACAAGTAGTTCCTACTCACCTGCAACCAATTTTTGTCCGTTTTAAATGTAAATCAGGCATTTGGTTATAGCTTGTCATCTATTGCCATTCAGGGTTATTTGGATAAACTAAATGGGCTATTTAGCCGTGGCTCAGTTAGTTTAAAGACATGTTTATAACCTTTAGAGATAATATATAATCTAGTAATTAAAGTAAGTGATGTAATCACACTGTGAGCTTAAATAACAGCCAGGGTGAGAAGTATTTCATTCTGAAAATTCTACACACATGGTTGCAGTTTAGGAAATCCTCTTGGTGAGTATAGTATTCATTTTGGCTATGTTTGTGTTTGAAGGCCGCAGTTATAATATTGTCATTGGATGATTATATTTATATAATAATGGGTTAACTGTTTTTGACTTTAAGATACAACTGTGGGTTCTTTTTGGGAGTTCCAGTGCTTTATTACAATTATTGATCTTTTCTCTAGATATATCCTTTAGTATGTACTTTTTGTATTCTTTGTTTTTAATTATGTAAACTGCAATGGCTGATACACTCTATGCCAATCAGACTATGATACTCCTCTTTTGTAGATACCTCTTTGTACATTTAAAAAATCTAATCCAGTGTACTGAACTATTCCATATGTTCAGGTATGTGTTTTTGGAGTATTTTCATCCCATTTTCATATGAAAGATATATATTCATGCATATATGTATGGGTATACAATACATATGTTTATATATTTGTTTTCTCTCAGTCAAACATGTGTCATATCGACCATCCCCATTCAATTTTTAGGTGGATTAACTATTAAAGATGAAAAGGCTCCTAATAGGGTTCGAATAAGAAGCCATTTTAAAGGCTTATTCCTTCTTTACATGATGAGCCTATTTATATACAAAGGTATTCTATTTTTATTTTATTGTTATTACTTTTTTTTAAGTCTACGGAGGACACATCCCCTGTAAGACCCTGTGTCTTTCTTCACTTAGGTGGCTTATAACTTCTTTTATGCAGAATTACTGATGTAAGATTTATTCCCACTATATTTTTTGTAGGTATTTGGTAATTATTAATTTTTTATTAAATTTCAAATATTTTTCAAAAACTACAAATAGTTTCTATATGTTCCCAAACAAGTTACCCATGATGAAGTCAAATAGACAAAACGCATTGGGTTTATCAGCCATTAGTCAGTAATCCAGTTGGTGGAAACACTCCCTTTGTTGAGCTCACACCTTGTCAAGGTGAGGGAGTCTCTATACACCTATATCACTCACTGGACACTTTTTTCATTGATGGAACGATCAAAAAAATTGTTTATGTATAACATCTTGTAAGATCTTCTGTAAAAAACTTTTTATGAATATCTTGTTATTAAATATTTTATTCTAATTGGCCTTGGGTGACTTTCTGGTGAGGGGTTATTCACTGTAGGAACCCAGGAAATTTTGTCTTCCACAGTATCAGATATATCCACTTGGAAGGACTTCCATCAAATCTATACAATCAATATAGCGCACTCAGGAATTGTTTTTTTCTGTCTTATGTGAATTTGAGATTTGGCAACGGAGATCTCACCTGTAGTGCTGCTTTCTCTTTGAGCGCAATATAAGGATATTTCTGATTTGTATATATATATATATATTTATTTCTCATTTTAATCCCTTTTAAGTTTTCCATAGATAGCCAAACCCATATGTATACACATATAGACAAACCCATATGTATACTCATCATGCTTAATAAGCATGAGAGAAAAAGGAAAATGTGTACCTGTATATGTAATGATCAAAGTGACTGTGGGTAGCTATGCTCCTTTGTGATTATAACTTAAAAGGGATTAAAATGAATAATATATATATATATATATATATATATATATACAGGTTGAGTATCCCTTATCCAAAATGCTTGGGACCAGAAGTACTTTGGATATCGGATTTTTCCGTATTTTGGAATAATTGCATACCATAATGAGATATCATGGCGATGGGACCCACGTCTAAGCACAGAATGCACTTATGTTTCATATACACCTTATACACACAGCCTGAAGGTAACTTTAGCCAATATTTTTAATAACTTTGTGCATTAAACAAAGTTTGTGTACATTGAGCCATCAGAAAACAAATGTTTCACTATCTCAGTCCCACTCAAAAAATTCTGTATTTCGGAATATTCCGTATTTCAGAATATTTGGATATGGGATACTCAACCTATATATATATATATATATATATATATATATATATATATATAAATATATGTATATATATGTGTGTGTGTGTGTGTGTGTGTGTGTGTGTGTGTGTGTGTGTGTGTGTGTGTGTGTGTATACATATGGGTTTGGCTATCTATGGAAAACTTAAAAGGGATTAAAATTAGAAATATATATATATATATATATATATATATATACATATGGATTTGGCTATCTATGAAAAACTTTGTGGATAGGGCCGATAGAATATGCATAAGATGACATTCCCCTATAATAGAGTACTTTAAGAAGTTGGTTATTTTATTTACTCTCATTATGTCTGGACTAAAAATAAAAGTAAAGAATACATCTATGTGCAAAATAATTAATTTTAAAAATAATATCCAATGAACGGAGTGGGTTGGATTTGAACCCAGGATCTGTCATGTGGAGTGTATGGTGCAGTTCCCCTACGCTACGAGAGCTGCTATAATATTGATGTGGTTTCTTGTTACCCTTATATTCTTGGTTAAATATAGATAAAATGAAAGGAACAGTGTTTGTCTCTTGGTTACAAATGTTACAAATGTTATAAAAGCTGAAGATAAGAAGTTAAATAGTAATTTGTATACATATATATATATATATAACAATATTAATGCTATTTATGAACCACCATGTTGCTTTCTTCTTATTATGATTGATTGTAAACGGTTTCATATATGCAATCAGTATATGGGAGTCATAGCACGAATGTATATAATAAACTAATTAGTAATACTATTGGTCCGGTGTAGCTTAAAAAGAGCCTGTGATGCTGCTGATGTATCCTCTGACGAAACCGCTCGCTGACACTAGCGAACTTGGATACCTGGAACCCTTTCTAACAATTAATACTTCGACTGAGGTCCGGGATAATACAGCGGTGGGGAAAAGCGTCTTGAGGCCGAGCAAAGGAGGTCTCTACCCCACCGGAAAGAAATCCTCCCACCGTGAGTACTGCAAGTTCTATCCATGACTGGCAGGGGTCGTAGCATACCGCTGTGGACGACCAGCTGACACAGCGCTCTCCCCCTGCTAGTTTGCAATCAACTTACGCGAGTCACACATGAACTTCCAGCCACTTCAGCATAAAAGCGGAGGTTGTGGCTGCATTCGCTGCTTACTTTTCATAAAGGAACTTTTGCCTTATAAATATCACAAAGTAACGATTCTAAATACACAGCAGTTTTACTCATGAGGATTTCTTGGACATTTTAATAGACATTCCGTTGGTATTAAGGGTAATCTGATGCAGATAACAATTTCAATATACATTTGGATAGTGACATCTATGTATATTGACTCCTATATATATATTGAATATGTTTTTTTCCCTTTTATATGTGGTTTTAATAATAAAGAATTTTTATAATTTATTTTGCGCTCCCTTGATAATAACTGATATTATCTTTAAAAATTTGTTTTTTATTATTGGTAGATCAGTACTACCTGTGGGAGCAGCAATTCATTAAATAAGGTGCATAAAAAGATAAATGAATTAGGCAACATATGGTGTTTAGAATAATTTTTATATGAGCGCTGAGTTCAATATATATATATATATATATATATATTTTGGTAGGACATGCCTAGACTATACTTTGACCACATCTAATCAATACCTAAAACCAATGTACCAGCTCCTTTGGATTAGAGTCACATGTGTAAGATGCTTCCTAGACACGTATCAGAAATAACAGGCATGCATGGAAAGTATCCAGAGAAAGCTGAAATTTGCTTTTAAGTCCATCTGTAAATGACGTCCTATGTGGCATCTGTACACTGGTGGCTTCATGATAAGTCATTCAGTAATTAATCTGTGCAAGAACAACAGCACCAGGGACAGTCATTGTTACTTGTGTCTTATGCAGTATTGGCTGAAAGCATGAAAATGAAAGATTACCTGCCCATGGGGCTGATTCTGAGTCAGACACAGAAATGCATTAGCAGCGTCTATTGGCGCTCACCCTTCTGCATCTTTATGTTACTGCCAGTAACAAGTCTTTCCCTGATGGAGGTACATTTTGGTAAAGATTTCTTAAAATGTTTTCTCAGTACATCATCCCGGATTCCATAGATTATAGGACTGAGAAATCGCGGCACATAGGTGAAAATAAAAAAGTTTAGCAATTGCATCTGTGGAGCAACTTCGAGAGAAAATGCCTTTGTAAACGTATTCAATAAGGATGCCAGGCATAGGAGAAACTGGAAGGCGTGGAGCAGAACTGTCTTCCTGGCTTTGGAGGCAGAAGATGACTGAGAACTTGCTTTTAGGGCAACCAGCATAATCTTCACATATGTAAATATGATGACAAGTCCCACAGAGCTGAAACATAGGATGAGATCAACGGACCTAATAAGATATTGAATTTTATTAACTATCATACTTTCCATTACACACATAATATAGAGATTGAATATATTGGGACATGACAAGAACATGACACATAAATCAGCAACATATGGGATCATCAGCACCAAGCATATAATGGTAAAAACAGCTTTGGCTCTTTGTGGGGTGCACAGCTGGGCATGTCGCAGTGGGTAGCAAATGGCGACATATTGCTCTACAGCCATGGCTGCCAGGTTGTATGGAGTTACTTTAAATGTAATTGCAGAAACAAGGTACACAATGTAGCATGTTGGTACAGGGATATATACTAAATATGCAAGGTTTAAGTAGAATGCCAGAACTAGATACAATGTGTCATTAATGAGCATACAAACAAACAGAACGTAGCGAGCAGTCTGCCGGAGCTCTGGTGTTAGGAAGAAGGTGTTCAGCATCACTGTGACATAGTAGAAGAAGAAACATAATCCCAGTGTTATCAAGGCTGTAATGATCCACCTTGTGTACACAGTCACTTTACTGATTGTGAAGGACTCTTGAGTCAGGTTGTTTTTAAGTACTGATGAGTTGATCATCATTGGAAGAGTAACGTTCACCTTTTCCCAGTATCTTACAAATAAAAAGACAAATAAAAAGGGATATTATTTAAGACCCATGCAAACACAGTATCCTATTATGTTTTACAGGTAAGGAATAGCAGCCCTTAGTCATAGTTAGTGGAAGTTAGTTAAGCATGCTTGGGATAGACATATAAATATCCTTACAAAGAACTAAGGTTCAAAAATTGTTGAGATTACCTAAAGGATAAAATAGAGGCAGACTAGATGGGCCAAGTGGTTCTTATCTGCCATCATTTTCTATGGGGTAAATTTACTAAATCTCTGGGTTTCTGCCAATTTCAACTGAGATTAGTCTCAGCTGACATCGGACTTTTCATGTCAATTTTTCAACAAATATACCCCATAGTTTGCTATGTTCCCGAGATTCTCTCATTCATGTTTTCCGATATCGATGTTATTCATAATCCAGAGCAGTGTTTTACTGGGGAGTTTTATAAAACACTGCTGAACATGACACAATGAAAATAGGCCAAATCAGTGAGATATTTACAATGCTTCATTGTGCTACGTAATAAAAATAAGAAAAAACGGTAAGGGTTTCCCCCTTCTAAGCATAACCAGCCATGGGCTCTTTGAGCCGTTCCAGGTGCTTAAAATACTAGGAAGGAAATTGTGTAGGGGTTACCAGTATTTTAAGAACCAGCAACTGGCTCTTGGACCGGTCCTAGTTCCAAAAATATGGGGGAGGACATAGGGTTCCCCAGCACTGGGCTCCTCTAGCCAAGGAGGTAATGTTGCATCCAGGTGACACATTTATATTGGTCTCTGCAGCCGCAGCATTATCTGCCAACTAGTCAGCCTTGGCTGGGGCTACATGTAGTAGTGGGGACCCCCACAATAAAGGGGTCCCCCTTAGCTATATATACTTACCTACATCCCACGTAGCCATTCTCATCCACTTGTCCAGTAGAAATCCATGTGGTACCTGTAAAAAAAATATATATATATATATATTCGCCTATTTCCAGTGCAGATCTGTCCCCTTCATTCCATGTAGGCATCCAAGGGGTTAATAATCACAAAACACAAAAAACCCAACCTAGAATGGACTAGAAGAAGTGTATGGTTACACATACACTTCTTCTACGTAACTGCCAGGCCACCATGTGATTAGAGGGGGAAACCACAAGGTCAGTTGGGGATGACCCTTGTGGTTTTACAATTTAAGCGTTTCCCACAATAGGAATGAATGGAGCAGAGGCCCTCATTCCGAGTTGATTGCTCGCTAGCTACTTTTAGCAGCCATAAAAATTCAAAGTCGCCGCCCACGGGGGAGTGTATTTTCGCTTTGCAAGTGTACAAACGCCTTTACAGCCGAGCTCTGCAAAAACATTTTGTGCAGTTTCTGAGTAGCTCTGGACTTACTAAGCCCTTGTGATCACTTCAGTCTTTTTATTCCCGGAACTGACGTCAGACACCCACCCTGCAAACGCTTGGACACGCCTGCATTTTTCCAAACACTCCCAGAAAACGGTCAGTTGACACTGTCAAAGTCGAAAAATATTGTAATGCACTCCCCAGGTACTAAACCCTTGCACATGCCCACTGCGCATGCACTTATTCCGCCGTGAGGGCGCATATCCGCAATTTGCGTAAAGTAGCTCCCCACGGCCATGCGCCTTAGCACGTGGTATGCGCGTTTACGGTAGAGTTTGTGAGCACATAGGGGGTTATTAGAACATTACATATTTAACCCAAATAGTGTACATGTTAGATATAGCTCCCTTGTACCACATCAACAAGTCCAGAACAAAGGGATTCACCTTTGCAGGATAAAAGGGGACAGACTAAGGCTATAAGGTGATGTTTGGTATCCAGCTGCAGGGTATTTTAAGGGAAACATTCTGGTGTTGGTTAGAGAAAAATCGCATGTTCCTGCGTATAGTTATGTGCAGAGGCAGAATATAGCTATAAATTGTATTTACTATATACTATGAATTTGGAGCGAGTCACACATAAATTAAATCTCCCACAGACTGAGATACAATGGCCTTATTTACACTAAGCTTTGAGATTCTATGAAGAGAGCAAACACCTTTGTTTACTAAGACGGCCAGGTTTCTATTCAGAACAATGAGTGCTGAGTTGTCATTGTCTCACCTGAAAGGAAGGGACAAACAAGGGTGAACAATGCCCAGGAGCCGAGGCTGTTTGGAAGATCAGAAACAATAGCTAACCACAACAAAACCAGACATATAGGAATTTAAGATACTAACATTCCTAATCCAAAACCCATGGAGATAGAGGTGTTCATTTATATATATGTTATATATATATATATAAATATATATAAATGAATAAATATATAATTCCTAACTAATTGTAACAGCAGGAGTATATGTGTGCGTATGTATATATATATATATATATATATATATATGTGTGTGCGTATTAGAGATGAGCGCCTGAAATTTTTCGGGTTTTGTGTTTTGGTTTTGGGTTCGGTTCCGCGGCCGTGTTTTGGGTTCGACCGCGTTTTGGCAAAACCTCACCGAATTTTTTTTGTCGGATTCGGGTGTGTTTTGGATTCGGGTGTTTTTTTCAAAAAACACTAAAAAACAGCTTAAATCATAGAATTTGGGGGTCATTTTGATCCCAAAGTATTATTAACCTCAAAAACCATAATTTACACTCATTTTCAGTCTATTCTGAATACCTCACACCTCACAATATTATTTTTAGTCCTAAAATTTGCACCGAGGTCGCTGTGTGAGTAAGATAAGCGACCCTAGTGGCCGACACAAACACCGGGCCCATCTAGGAGTGGCACTGCAGTGTCACGCAGGATGTCCCTTCCAAAAAACCCTCCCCAAACAGCACATGACGCAAAGAAAAAAAGAGGCGCAATGAGGTAGCTGTGTGAGTAAGATAAGCGACCCTAGTGGCCGACACAAACACCGGGCCCATCTAGGAGTGGCACTGCAGTGTCACGCAGGATGGCCCTTCCAAAAAACCCTCCCCAAACAGCACATGACGCAAAGAAAAAAAGAGGCGCAATGAGGTAGCTGTGTGAGTTTGATTAGCGACCCTAGTGGCCGACACAAACACCGGGCCCATCTAGGAGTGGCACTGCAGTGTCACGCAGGATGTCCCTTCCAAAAAACCCTCCCCAAACAGCACATGACGCAAAGAAAAAAAGAGGCGCAATGAGGTAGCTGTGTGAGTAAGATTAGCGACCCTAGTGGCCGACACAAACACCGGGCCCATCTAGGAGTGGCACTGCAGTGTCACGCAGGATGTCCTTTCCAAAAAACCCTCCCCAAACAGCACATGACGCAAAGAAAAAAAGAGGCGCAATGAGGTAGCTGACTGTGTGAGTAAGATTAGCGACCCTAGTGGCCGACACAAACACCGGGCCCATTTAGGAGTGGCACTGCAGTGTCACGCAGGATGTCCCTTCCAAAAAACCCTCCCCAATCAGCACATGATGCAAAGAAAAAGAAAAGAAAAAAGAGGTGCAAGATGGAATTGTCCTTGGGCCCTCCCACCCACCCTTATGTTGTATAAACAAAACAGGACATGCACACTTTAACCAACCCATCATTTCAGTGACAGGGTCTGCCACACGACCGTGACTGATATGACGGGTTGGTTTGGACCCCCCCAAAAAAAGAAGCAATTAATCTCTCCTTGCACAAACTGGCTCTACAGAGGCAAGATGTCCACCTCATCATCACCCTCCGATATATCACCGTGTACATCCCCCTCCTCACAGATTATCAATTCGTCCCCACTGGAATCCACCATCTCAGCTCCCTGTGTACTTTGTGGAGGCAATTGCTGCTGGTCAATGTCTCCGCGGAGGAATTGATTATAATTCATTTTAATGAACATCATCTTCTCCACATTTTCTGGATGTAACCTCGTACGCCGATTGCTGACAAGGTGAGCGGCGGCACTAAACACTCTTTCGGAGTACACACTTGTGGGAGGGCAACTTAGGTAGAATAAAGCCAGTTTGTGCAAGGGCCTCCAAATTGCCTCTTTTTCCTGCCAGTATAAGTACGGACTGTGTGACGTGCCTACTTGGATGCGGTCACTCATATAATCCTCCACCATTCTATCAATGTTGAGAGAATCATATGCAGTGACAGTAGACGACATGTCCGTAATCGTTGTCAGGTCCTTCAGTCCGGACCAGATGTCAGCATCAGCAGTCGCTCCAGACTGCCCTGCATCACCGCCAGCGGGTGGGCTCGGAATTCTGAGCCTTTTCCTCGCACCCCCAGTTGCGGGAGAATGTGAAGGAGGAGATGTTGACAGGTCGCGTTCCGCTTGACTTGACAATTTTGTCACCAGCAGGTCTTTCAACCCCAGCAGACTTGTGTCTGCCGGAAAGAGAGATCCAAGGTAGGCTTTAAATCTAGGATCGAGCACGGTGGCCAAAATGTAGTGCTCTGATTTCAACAGATTGACCACCCGTGAATCCTTGTTAAGCGAATTAAGGGCTCCATCCACAAGTCCCACATGCCTAGCGGAATCGCTCCGTGTTAGCTCCTCCTTCAATGTCTCCAGCTTCTTCTGCAAAAGCCTGATGAGGGGAATGACCTGACTCAGGCTGGCAGTGTCTGAACTGACTTCACGTGTGGCAAGTTCAAAGGGCATCAGAACCTTGCACAACGTTGAAATCATTCTCCACTGCGCTTGAGACAGGTGCATTCCACCTACTATATCGTGCTCAATTGTATAGGCTTGAATGGCCTTTTGCTGCTCCTCCAACCTCTGAAGCATATAGAGGGTTGAATTCCACCTCGTTACCACTTCTTGCTTCAGATGATGGCAGGGCAGGTTCAGTAGTTTTTGGTGGTGCTCCAGTCTTCTGTACGTGGTGCCTGTACGCCGAAAGTGTCCCGCAATTCTTCTGGCCACCGACAGCATCTCTTGCACGCCCCTGTCGTTTTTTAAAAAATTCTGCACCACCAAATTCAAGGTATGTGCAAAACATGGGACGTGCTGGAATTTGCCCATATTTAATGCACACACAATATTGCTGGCGTTGTCCGATGCCACAAATCCACAGGAGAGTCCAATTGGGGTAAGCCATTCCGCGATGATCTTCCTCAGTTGCCGTAAGAGGTTTTCAGCTGTGTGCGTATTCTGGAAACCGGTGATACAAAGCGTAGCCTGCCTAGGAAAGAGTTGGCGTTTGCGAGATGCTGCTACTGGTGCCGCCGCTGCTGTTCTTGCGGCGGGAGTCCATACATCTACCCAGTGGGCTGTCACAGTCATATAGTCCTGACCCTGCCCTGCTCCACTTGTCCACATGTCCGTGGTTAAGTGGACATTGGGTACAGCTGCATTTTTTAGGACACTGGTGACTCTTTTTCTGAGGTCTGTGTACATTTTCGGTATCGCCTGCCTAGAGAAATGGAACCTAGATGGTATTTGGTACCGGGGACACAGTACCTCCAACAAGTCTCTAGTTGGCTCTGCAGTAATGATGGATACCGGAACCACGTTTCTCACCACCCAGGATGCCAAGGCCTCAGTTATCCGCTTTGCAGTAGGATAACTGTTGAACAGTCAATTGCTTACTGGAAGTAGTACAAGTGGGCTTACGACTTCCCCTCTGGGATGACCATCGACTCCCAGCGGCAACAACAGCAGCGCCAGCAGCAGTAGGCGTTACACGCAAGGATGCATCGGAGGAATCCCAGGCAGGAGAGGACTCGTCAGAATTGCCAGTGACATGGCCTGCAGGACTATTGGCATTCCTGGGGAAGGAGGAAATTGACACTGAGGGAGTTGGTGGGGTGGTTTGCGTGAGCTTGGTTACAAGAGGAAGGGATTTACTGGTCAGTGGACTGCTTCCGCTGTCACCCAAAGTTTTTGAACTTGTCACTGACTTATTATGAATGCGCTGCAGGTGACGTATAAGGGAGGATGTTCCGAGGTGGTTAACGTCCTTACCCCTACTTATTACAGCTTGACAAAGGGAACACACGGCTTGACACCTGTTGTCCGCATTTCTGGTGAAATACCTCCACACCGAAGAGCTGATTTTTTTGGTATTTTCACCTGGCATGTCAACGGCCATATTCCTCCCACGGACAACAGGTGTCTCCCCGGGTGCCTGACTTAAACAAACCACCTCACCATCAGAATCCTCCTGGTCAATTTCCTCCCCAGCGCCAGCAACACCCATATCCTCCTCATCCTGGTGTACTTCAACACTGACATCTTCAATCTGACTATCAGGAACTGGACTGCGGGTGCTCCTTCCAGCACTTGCAGGGGGCGTGCAAATGGTGGAAGGCGCATGCTCTTCACGTCCAGTGTTGGGAAGGTCAGGCATCGCAACCGACACAATTGGACTCTCCTTGTGGATTTGGGATTTCGAAGAATGCACAGTTCTTTGCTGTGCTGCTTTTGCCAGCTTGAGTCTTTTCATTTTTCTAGCGAGAGGCTGAGTGCTTCCATCCTCATGTGAAGCTGAACCACTAGCCATGAACATAGGCCAGGGCCTCAGCCGTTCCTTGCCACTCCGTGTCGTAAATGGCATATTGGCAAGTTTACGCTTCTCCTCCGACAATTTTATTTTAGGTTTTGGAGTCCTTTTTTTTCTGATATTTGGTGTTTTGGATTTGACATGCTCTGTACTATGACATTGGGCATCGGCCTTGGCAGACGACGTTGCTGGCATTTCATCTTCTCGGCCATGACTAGTGGCAGCAGCTTCAGCACGAGGTGGAAGTGGATCTTGATCTTTCCCTAATTTTGGAACCTCAACATTTTTGTTCTCCATATTTTAATAGGCACAACTAAAAGGCACCTCAGGTAAACAATGGAGATGGATACTAGTATACAATTATGGACTGCCTGCCGAGTGCAGACACAGAGGTAGCCACAGCCGTGAACTACCGTACTGTACTGTGTCTGCTGCTAATATAGACTGGTTGATAAAGAGATGTCTATGTAACTATGTATGTATAAAGAAGAAAGAAAAAAAAACCACGGTTAGGTGGTATATACAATTATGGACGGGCTGCCGAGTGCCGACACAGAGGTAGCCACAGCCGTGAACTACCGCACTGTACTGTGTCTGCTGCTAATATATAGACTGGTTGATAAAGAGATAGTATACTCGTAACTAGTATGTATGTATAAAGAAAGAAAAAAAAACCACGGTTAGGTGGTATATACAATTATGGACGGGCTGCCGAGTGCCGACACAGAGGTAGCCACAGCCGTGAACTACCGCACTGTACTGTGTCTGCTGCTAATATAGACTGGTTGATAAAGAGATAGTATACTCGTAACTAGTATGTATGTATAAAGAAAGAAAAAAAAACCACGGTTAGGTGGTATATACAATTATGGACGGGCTGCCGAGTGCCGACACAGAGGTAGCCACAGCCGTGAACTACCGCACTGTACTGTGTCTGCTGCTAATATATAGACTGGTTGATAAAGAGATAGTATACTCGTAACTAGTATGTATGTATAAAGAAAGGAAAAAAAACCACGGTTAGGTGGTATATACAATTATGGACGGGCTGCCGAGTGCCGACACAGAGGTAGCCACAGCCGTGAACTACCGCACTGTACTGTGTCTGCTGCTAATATATAGACTGGTTGATAAAGAGATAGTATACTCGTAACTAGTATGTATGTATAAAGAAAGAAAAAAAAACCACGGTTAGGTGGTATATACAATTATGGACGGGCTGCCGAGTGCCGACACAGAGGTAGCCACAGCCGTGAACTACCGCACTGTACTGTGTCTGCTGCTAATATATAGACTGGTTGATAAAGAGATAGTATACTCGTAACTAGTATGTATGTATAAAGAAAGAAAAAAAAAACACGGTTAGGTGGTATATACAATTATGGACGGGCTGCCGAGTGCCGACACAGAGGTAGCCACAGCCGTGAACTACCGCACTGTACTGTGTCTGCTGCTAATATATAGACTGGTTGATAAAGAGATAGTATACTCGTAACTAGTATGTATGTATAAAGAAAGAAAAAAAAACCACGGTTAGGTGGTATATACAATTATGGACGGGCTGCCGAGTGCCGACACAGAGGTAGCCACAGCCGTGAACTACCGCACTGTACTGTGTCTGCTGCTAATATAGACTGGTTGATAAAGAGATAGTATACTACTAATATTATATATACTGGTGGTCAGGTCACTGGTCACTAGTCACACTGGCAGTGGCACTCCTGCAGCAAAAGTGTGCACTGTTTAATTTTAATATAATATTATGTACTCCTGGCTCCTGCTATAACCTATAACTGGCACTGCAGTGCTCCCCAGTCTCCCCCACAATTATAAGCTGTGTGAGCTGAGCACAGTCAGATATATATATACATTGATGCAGCACACTGGGCTGAGCAGTGCACACAGATATGGTATGTGACTGAGTCACTGTGTGTATCGTTTTTTTCAGGCAGAGAACGGATATATTAAATAAAACAAACAACTGCACTGTCTGGTGGTCACTGTGGTCGTCAGTCACTAAACTCTGCACTCTCTTCTACAGTATCACAGCCTCAGGTCAATCTCTCTCTCTCTCTCTCAACCCTAATCTAAATGGAGAGGACGCCAGCCACGTCCTCTCCCTATCAATCTCAATGCACGTGTGAAAATGGCGGCGACGCGCGGCTCCTTATATAGAATCCGAGTCTCGCGATAGAATCCGAGCCTCGCGAGAATCCGACAGCGTCATGATGACGTTCGGGCGCGCTCGGGTTAACCGAGCAAGGCGGGAAGATCCGAGTCGCTCGGACCCGTGAAAAAAAACATGAAGTTCGGGCGGGTTCGGATTCAGAGAAACCGAACCCGCTCATCTCTAGTGCGTATATATATATATATATATGAATATGTGGATATGTGGATATAGGTATATCTTGAAGATTGAAATAGATAATCCTATCATGTGTGGGATCATATTGTTCAGAGTCACGTGAACATTAATCTGATGGGAATAAGAACGTTATTAAAACTTACCTCATTAAATTATTAATAATACCAGATTTATGATTAATGTGATGGGTTTAACTGATCATGGGGCGGGAACTCAGATGTAAACAACAGAAACCACATCTCAAGTCCTAGCCATCGCCCACTTCTTGAACTAACCAATGGAAGAAGAGCACACAGTGTCTATTGTATTATGCCTTAATCTACTGAATAAAGAGCGAGCTGCAGGCCAGGTCACTATCAAAGACTCTGAACGCTATCTACCTGATGAGCGGAGGACCGGATCCGGGAAGCACTTGCGAATATTCACACTTACGTACATTGACTGTAGCCATTATTCTGTTTAGATTTATCTTGTTAGCCTGTAGTGTGTAATTTGTACTGTTTAACCTTTTTTTAATAATCCACGGTGGCCTTAGAACCCTGTGGTTTCAACTACAAACTGGTGTTATGTCCTCACTTTCCTGCAAGGGTTTAAAGTGTATTTTAACTGTAAAAGGTTTATAAGTATTGTTAAGGTGTACGCACTGCGGGTACTTTATACCGTCAGCACTACTTAAGGTTTAAGGTATAACATCGTTGCAGTACTTTGCTGATATGGGATTAAAGTGTAATCATATCATTGCATTATATCATTAACAAGGTTTAAAGGTTATCAATTGTGTGTGCGCACGCTGTGTGTACTCTGTACACTCAGCGCGGTGTGTGTATGCCAAGTACGTACCACGTGCGGGACTCTGTACGCAAATAGCGTATAAAGTGCGCAGTACGTGTATTCAGTCTAGCGGCCATAGCGGCTCCACGTTAATAGTATATCTAGAGGTATAGCTTTACGGTCTAAGATAATAACTGACATTATCAATTGGGAGCATCGTCCGGTTTTTCCTCATACCTGCAGCCTAGCAGGTTTCGGCAGACTTTATCTATCAGCAAAGGGCGGAAAGGTATCCCCTGTAAGCCTTCTCTTGGTCGGTGGATACACTAGTGCTGATAAGATAAGCGTCTGCTCTGCAGGGTTTGTTGGGATGCTGGTGGGATCCATAAGGTAAGAACGCAAAGCTATTTTAAATATCTGTGAAATTTCTGATTGGCGCCAATTGCGCACACAACACATGCATACATAAATGTATTTTGTACTTTGCTTATCTGCTCGCATTATTGCCATAAGCATTGATTACTAGATTCATTTTGACCAGTACTGAGAAAATTTGTTGCTATTTAGTTAAAATATAGAGTAATATTTAAGGGAGTAAGTGTAAGACGCACACACAGCCTGGCCTAGTTGTAAAGGTTGATACAGAGGAAACTGTGTGTAGTGTTAAGTGAGCGATTATAGTTAAATATCGCTTACATTTATAGAAGTGTGGGATTTGTGGTACTGCGGACGTACGGCCTTTGTACACGTGTCTTGGACAAAACACGGGACTGCGTACGCAACGTAAAGGCATACACACGTGGCGTGTTTACGCAACGTGCATAAAAGTACGCCCACTAAGTACAAATCACACAATAGCATTGTTTTAGTTTAGGCGCGAGACGGTAGCCACGCGATAATAGCACAAATTGATCAGTTTTCCAATATTTAGTTTAAATACATTTTTTAATGTATTACCTCTGGAACTAAGGCTGTGTTATCTGAATGAAAGTTAAATTTTCTGTACAGATAAAAACAAAAGTGTATATGAGTGAACGAGCGTGAGTGTGCAAACAATAAAGGTTTTGTGGACCCAGGGAATTCGGGATCCCGTAGGAGACCACACCAGGTGAGTGGACACTTGGTGGCGTGAGAGTGGCTTGCTCACGTTAACATTGATTAGAGTACAAAGGAGCAAGTTAGTAGATACAGCAGATCAGTAGGTCAGCGAAGTCAGAAAACCGCTGACAAAGTCAAGCGAAGCTCTGAATACTGCGGCCCAAGAGGTCAGCGGAGAGATATCACAGCCCTGGGGGTTAGCGAGGTACCCATATAGGCCCGTTTTGAGACGCTCCAGCTGAGGTTTCGCAGCCTAAACAATCGATTCCATTGGTCGTACGGCGGATAGGTAACAGTTACCTATACGCTGTGCGATTGGACCGCGCATTCGTGTGTGCAATACTTAGCTCAAAGTGATAGTTTTTCACAATAAGTGTAGCATACGCAAGCGTGATTTGTGTAACTTTTTTTATTTTAAGGGAGTTTTCACTGTTCACTCAGGAAATCTCCAACGACCAATATTTACTGGTTAGAGTAAGTCACTCCCATATATTTCCAGTGAATAAAAGTTACACAGGGGCCCTAGGTTGGATATGTACCGGCGCTGACGACAGTGTTTAGGTGTATTGGCCAACGTGGGCGTGAGTAGGTGAGAGTACTCGTTAAACTTTCACCATTGCCTTATATTGAGTATTTTGGTTTTTGTAGGAATTATCTGAGAAAGCAATACCTGCAAATATGGGGGCCAGTTGCTCAAGTAAGGGACAATCAACCAGGGTTCAGGTTGATGTTCCGCGGCCCAAAGGGTCGGCAAGGTACATAATATGTGAGAAATATGGATCACACACAGAGGTTTTATGCAATGAATGGGAACGTATGACTGCGGAAGATAGGGATCCATTCCCTAAGGTAGGAAGTTTTAATCCAGAGGTATTGCAGAATTTAAGGATTAGGATATGTCTGTTAAAATCCCGAAAAGAAAGGATCAGACACTCAAACTGTTTACATTTATGGCAACAAGAGAGTGATATGCAGAGGAAACTAGCTCACACAGCTGGTTCCAACCCTAGCAGGAAACTGATAGCAACTGCACCACCACCACCGTATATTACAGGAGAGAAAGTGGCTACAGACAATGGCATACTAATATATGATAAGAGTGAACTTGATAAATGTATTAATGCTAACTCGTGCAAGTTGTATCCCATCTTAAACTTCCCTCAGGATTGCGAGCAAGAAGATGAGCCCAGCACGATATCGGCACTCTCTCTGGCAGCCCCCATACAAGACACCCAAGTGGGCACGGCCCAACCAGTAAGAGCAGTAGCGAAGGGCCCTAGCGGAGGGACAGTTGAGGTCATGTCCACAGGTAAGTACGGTACTGTACATTATGCAGAGACAATAGCACCTCACATTGTAGAGTCAACACAAAATGATGTAATTGAAGTAAATCCTGTCAGGGTGATCACAGTCCCCAATGGGAAGTCTGACGCTCAGGGAGTCACTCCCGTCAGGAACATTGGTATGCATTGTCCTTGGTTCCAGACAGAATTGAGGACAATTATGTCTGAATTTCCCGATCCCAGAAAGGATCTAGCCGCATGTCAGAGGTTTATTAGAGAATTAGGTAACGCCATCGAACCCACAAACAAAGATTGGCGAACAGTGCTACGGACATGTTTACCCTCCATATTGACCCTGTGAAATTAATTTCTGATTGTAAATTAGATGCAGAAGTACCTCTCACTGATGAGTACAATCAGGAGAATGTGCGACAGGTCAACCTGCAATTAGGAGTATATTTCCCTACTGATGTCAAGTGGAATAAAATCTTTTCTATAAGACAAAAAGAAAGTGAAACTGCCTCTGAATATTTCCATCGAGCACTGCAGGAAATGGCTAGATACACTGGGATCGAAGACATTAAGGAAAATGTACATCATAGGGAGGTAGCGGTGTCCGTATTAATGGACGGATTAAAAGAGGCATTGAGAACTAGGGTACAAACCACTTAACCTGGCTGGAGAGGTATCTCGGTGGCTGCATTAAGAGAGTCTGCTTTCGAGCTCGATCGCAACATCATTAAACACAGGGAGTCACAGGGGAATAAGCTGATGACAGTAAGTATAAAAGCCCTGTCAAAGTCGAAAAATATCATGCTGCACATTGCCATATATTAACCCCATGCACATGCCCGCTGCTCGTGCATTTAGTCTGCTGTACGTGCACATGTCCGCAAATTGCGTACGCTCGCTCCGGCGAGTACGCGCGGTATATGCGTATTTACGGTAGAGTTTATGAGCTTGTAGCGGGCGACTCGTTTATAGCATATTTAACCAACACAGCATGTTTTGTAGGTAATATTCCCTTTAATAATATCTGTAAGTATGTTTAGTGTAACTGGTTCATGGACAAAGGAATTCCTCTTTACATGATACGAAGGGTCAGACAGGGTCTGAGCGGTGGTGTCTGGTACCTAACCGAAGAGTATTTTATTAGAAACATTCCGGTGTTGGTTAGGAAGAGATCGGTCGCTCCAGCGTATAGTTATGTTTAAAAGAAGTTTATGGACTTTAAAAGTATTTGCTGTTTTATTACAATTGTGGTGTGAGTCCTGAGGATTCCTCCCACTTGAGCAGTTTGGAATAGTCACAACCCACCTGTTCAAACTAACCTATGACCTTTTGTTATGATGCGAAGACAGGTTTCTGTGTCCAATGAACAATAAGATTGTAGGGCCCTTTGTAGTATACTGTACTTTGTGTATATAAGGCAGCCAGCCTGGGCCAGCTCTCTCACTACTCTCCACAAGGTTTTCTTCACTGATTAACTGAGAGCTGGATATCCAGATAGCGCAGGCGATTCATTTCCACGTGTGTAAGTTTCTCTGTGACCATATTATTCTCTGTCTGTATTTGCCATACTCTCTCTCTCTCTCTCTCTCTCTCTCACTGTTATTGTTTAGGATGAAGACGCTATTGTATATTTATGTCCAGTTATTCTGTTTAGGTGTTTTATGTTAGTGCTGTAGTGTATAAGCTGTTAACTGTATTTTCCCTTTTTACATAGCTAAATCTCGTTAGTAAAGGTGTTGGAACCTCAGCAAGGTGTCTGTGTTTCTCTAGCTAGTACAAAGGGTTTCTGAGTATCTCAATCACTCAAACAGCTTGCTTAAATATCCAGGTTAACCAGTGGTATATCATTACAGTATCTCAATACTAAGACTTACAGTATAATCATACTCTGTGTTTAAGGTTTAAAAGGTTATTATCTGTGTGTACGCTCGCTGTGTGTATTCCGTACACTCAGCGCAGCGTGTGTACGTAACTTGCATACCATGTGCGAGGTCTTTGTACGTAAATAGCGTACGGAGTGTGTAGCACGTGCACGTGGTTTAGCGGCCATTACGGCTTGAAGGTATTAGTAAATAGCTTGTGTTAAAAGGTAGAACACTGACTCTATCAGCCCTGACAACGAAGCCACATCAGCGGAAACCCCAGACCCCTGATGGTAAGTCGTATGTAGTAGAATGTTCTAACTGTAAGAAGGAAGGACATTACGCACGGAATTGTAATTATAAAAGCACACATAAGGTAAACCGACCCCCTAGACCAGAACATGACCCACAGTATAACACACGTAATTGGGATCAGGGATCGCATAGGAGGAGTTATGAGCCACATGCAGGGGAAACATGGAGGTACCCACCAAAGAAGGACTGGCAGACCTCTGAAAATTCTCAGTTAACTCCCTCACATATTGTAGCTGCCAGCGCGCTGTGGGGGGGTCACCATACACAATAGGGGTGGGGCCACACCTGTAGTCTGCAGCCAGTGAAGTTAATTGCTAGCCTTGGTAGTGAACCTGAGGTCATAGTTGATGTGGCTGGTAGATCACTACCTTTCCTTGTAGATACAGGGGCGGCCAGGTCAGTGTTAAATTCAACGGTAGGTATGAAAACCACGGGTAAAACAATTTCAGCAATGGGGGTAACAGGAATAGTGCAACACTACCCTTTAAGTAAACCAGCGGAGATTACAATAGGGCCTTTGCAGACCAAGCATTCCTTTTTGCTAGCTGCATCGGCTCCGACTAATCTACTTGGGAGAGATTTATTGTGTAAGATGAGGTGTGTCATATACTGTACTCCTGAGGGTGTCTTCTTAGATATACCCGACAATCACGTTCAGGAAGTGCAGGATATGTTAGACTCCCCACAAAGGTTAATGTCACACTCTCCTGTTATAGACAAGTGTCCATCCAAGGTAGAGGAAATGATTTCCCAGATACCGGAATCCCTCTGGACCAAAGATGGACAAGACACTGGATTAATGGCAAATGTAGCTCCTGTAGTAGTGGAAGTAAAAGATGGTAGGATAGCTCCAAAAATCCCACAGTATCCTCTGAAGCCAGAGGTGGAATTAGGAGTGTACCCAGTCATAGAGCGCTTGCTACAACAGGGCATCCTAGTTAGGACATCCAGCACTGCCAATAGTCCCATCTTCCCTGTGAAAAAGAGTGGGGGGAGGGGTTACAGGCTAGTGCAGGATCTAAGGGGGATAAACAAAATAGTTGAGAGCCAATTCCCCTTAGTGCCAAATCCAGCTGTCATCCTCATGCAAATTCCCCCTACTGCGAAATTTTTCACTGTCATTGACCTCTGTTCTGCTTTCTTTTCGGTCCCTCTGCACCCTGACAGCCAATACCTGTTTGCCTTCCAGTACACCTGGACTCATCTCCCCCAAGGTTTCATTGACAGCCCAAGTATTTTCTCCCAGGCTTTGCATAACTGTTTACAATCCTTTCAACCTGAGAGCGGATCAGTATTAATACAGTATGTAGATGACTTACTGCTATGTTCTGATTCACTCGAAGCATCCTTGAAAGACACGAAACAGCTTCTGTTTCACCTTTCTAATATGGGACACAATGTTTCAAAGGATAAGTTACAGTTGTGCCAGACCAAGTAAAATTTTTGGGACATTGCTTGACACAGGACTTAGACACCTCACTGCTGATAGAATACAGGTGATTTGCGACATGACTCTGCCACAAACCCAGCAGCAGATCCGCACTTTCCTTGGAATGTGTAGGTACTGCCGAAACTGGATCCCAGGGTTCTCCATACTGGCTTTACCTTTGCAGGAAATGGTCTCCTCGAACAAACCAGATCGGATCTCTCACACAGATGAGTCCGAACTGGCATTTGAGAGACTTAAACAATGCCTATCACAGGCACCTGCATTAGGCATGCCAGATTATGGGAAACCCTTTAAATTGTACGGTACGGAAAGCGCTGGGTGTGCGGCAGGTGTCTTAACCCAGAAACATGGTAATGCCAGCAGGCCGGTAGCTTACTACAGTGCACAGTTGGACACCGTAGCACGGTCTCTCCCCACATGCTTGCGAAGTGTTGCAGCGATAGCTTTGCTAGTGAGTAAAAGTGAAGACGTAGTGTGAGGACACAACCTGACGGTCCATACACCTCATGCAGTGTCAGCCTTACTAAACTCCGCCTAAACCAGACATGTCTCATCAGCACGGTTTACAAGGTGGGAGTTAGCACTAATGGCCCCTGTAAACATCACCATAAAGAGATGCAGCGTACTAAATCCTGCAACTTACCTCCCAGGTATGCCTGGACAGGCACAAAGGGTGGAGGATGAGAATGATGGTGAAGGAGGATTTAGTATAGACACTGACACACATGATTGTATGGAATATCTGAACCAAACTTTCACTGCAAGACCCGACATTAGTGACAACCCACTGGAAGGCGTAGATTTTACTTTTTACACTGACGGTAGTTGCCACAGACAGACGGACTCAGGAGACTTGTGTACTGGATACGCAGTCGTAGATGACAGAGGTATCATAGAAGCTGAACCCCTGGGCCCACCGCACTCAGCACAAGTTGCTGAGCTGGTAGCCCTAACCAGAACGTGTGAATTGGCTAAGGGTAAGTCAGCCAATATATATACAGATTCTAGGTATGCCTTTGGAGTAGTGCATGATTTCGGGGCCCTATGGTGCCTCAGAAATTTCATGACGGCAGCTGGCACACCTGTAGCGCATGCATCCCATATACAAAGGCTTCTAACAGCGATACAAGAACCTGACAGAGTGGCTGTTATCAAGTGCAAAGCCCACACTTTCAGTCAAGACCCAGTTTCACTTGGTAACAGCAGACGAAGCTGCTAAATCAGCAGCCAGCACCCCCATACAAACAGATATCACATCACTGATGATATTCAACACCGTTAATACACAAAATTAAGTGAAATGCAAAATTTGTGTTCTCCACAGGAAAAGGCAGTCTGGAAGTCAAAAGGATATGGCCAGGAGTCCTCAGGACTCTGGACAGATGGACAGGGTAAGCCAGTAGCCCCCAGAGCATATCTTCCAAGTTTAGCTTAGGCGGCACATGGTCTGACTCATCTAGGCAAGGAGGGTATGTGTAAGCTGGTGAGAGCCTACTGGTGTGCACCAGGATTCTCTTCTCATGCGGGTAAGAGAGCAATGACATGTCTTATCTGCTTGAGGAAGAATATTGGAAAGTCAATACCAACAAAGCCATCCCATATCCCCCCGACAGACGGCCCTTTTTGTCAGGAATCGGCGCTCTGCTACGTCTCACTTACCAGCGTGCTGGTGTGCGGGCCTCCGGAGGTCTTGGCCCCAGTTGCGGCTGCATGGGTGTAGTAACCGCGAGCGTTCTATTTCACATTGCTGAGTACTCCTGAGTCTGGTCCTGTGCGGGTTTCGCGGCGTGCCGATGTCCAGCCTGTGTGGACGTTACCATGGCACCTGCACGCAGCTGATTCAGATGATCAATCCAGCTAGTATCTCCGCCTGCAGTTTGTGTCCAATCACTGCTGGGCAGGAGGTATAACTTCCAGCTTGTGGCTCTCTCACATTGCCTCGGACAACAAGTCACACACCGTGTGCCTAAGTTCTACTGGTTCCTGTTTCCAGCGATCCCAGTGGTTACTTCCATTTGTTCCAGTCTTCATTCTCACAGCTCTCCTGTTAAACTCCGGACTCCAATTCCATCCAGCCACAATCACCAGCAACAGAGACTCTCCTCAGGTGTTCGTATTACCATCTCATTTATACACTGGCTATCTGTGTTCCATCTGTGCATTTCAACAACATTCTTATTGATGGCTTAGAGACTGTTTCCTGCTTGTGCCTAGTAAAACTATCTGGACTTGTGTGCTTAGTAGAGACTGAGTGTTCCTTATACTTACCGGAGTCTCACCTTTCAAGTTACTTAATCTTACGTTATACAGACACTGTGTGCTATCAAGTACTATTGGACTTTAGTTATATCATCTGCCTTCAGTTTTGTTATTTCACTTTTCATTTGCAAGAGACCTCAGCTATTTAATCCAGTTATCAACCATTGTCATTTCATCACCGGTTTTCTGTTTATACTGTGTTATTAAATCTGCTCAGTGTCAATAAAACATCAGCGCCTGTGCGCAAGACTATTATATTGCCTCCACGTTTTATCCATCAGACCAACACTGACCCACTAGCGCCCCCGCCGGGGACAGACAAACCTAGAAACCTGACAGTTTGTCCGAGGCCCATGGACCTGGACGGTGGTCAGAGTGTGGGGTCAGGGACACTCCAAGACCTAGTGTCACGACAGGATGGTCAAGAGGCTGTGCAGCAGAAGATTATGCAATTCCTGCAAGGAATGTCTTTATGATTAGATACTTTGCAACAATCACTTCCAATTCCAGTTCCCCCAGTGTCCTCTTCAGTTACAGTTCCTGCTCCAGGTTCCTCAGTTTGCAGCTCTCCAGTTGCTCCCGTTCCAATGTCTTGCATCCATCTTCCTACTCCGAGTAAATTTGATGGTAATTCTAAGATGTGTCGTGGGTTTCTAAATCAATGCGAAGTTCAGTTTGAATTGCAGCCACAGAACTTTCCAACACCTAGAACAAAGGTTGCTTATATTGTTTCTCTTCTAGCTGGCTCTGCTTTGAACTGGGTCTCTCTGCTGTGGGAGCAAGCAGATGCAATATTGAACAACTATACTGAATTTGTTGCCGCATTCCGACGCATCTTTGACGAACCTGGGCGTACGACCTCTGCTTCTTCTGACCTCCTTCAGATCCGCCAGGGAACACGTACTGTGGGTCAGTACGTTATCCAGTTCCAGACATTGGCATCGGAGGTGAAGTGGAACAACCAGGCTTTGGTTGCCGCCTTCTGGCATGGTCTGTCTGACCGCATCAAGGATGAACTGACTACCCTAGATTTACCGGAGCAACTGGAAGCTCTAATTTCCCTATGTGTCAAATTGGATCTACGTTTACGCGAGCGGACCTGTGAACGCTCTCGAGGTTATCTTCGCAAGCACTGAGCTATGCCTCTTGTACAGTCTCTACCTATTATTACTGATGAACCCATGCAGATAAACAAATCTCATTTAACACCTGAGGAGCGGTCCAGAAGATTAAAGGAAAGACTGTGTCTCTATTGTGCTGCTGCTGGTCATCTGATTGGTTCCTGCCCTGCTCGGCCGGGAAATGCCAGGTCTTAACTTGTGGAGGAGGAGTCAAGTTAGGGCTTTTGAATAAAGCTCCTTCATCTCAGGATCTTATATTACCTGTCACCTTGGAAAGGTCTGAGGGACTCCAATCTTTGTCTGCCTTAGTGGATTGTGGTGCTGCTGGGAATTTTATCACGCAAGCTGCAGTGGATAGACTTCATCTCCCAGTGACTAAGCTGTGTCGTCCAGTTTATCTCACGGCCGTGGACGGAAGCCGTATTTCTGAAGGTTCCATCTTTCAGCAAACCAAGCCAGTAGTTCTAGGAGTAGGCTTCCTGCATTCTGAGCTCATTGAGTTCCTGGTTATACCCAAAGCGGGTTATGAGATAGTACTGGGTATGCCTTGGCTCCAACTGCGCAATTCGCAATTTGACTGGTCCACATTGCAGTTAACATCATGGAGTTCCTCCTGTTGTCAGTCCTGTCTGGCTCAAGTGTTTCTGATAAAGTCTTCTGGTGTAAAGTCTCAGTCTGGCTTCCCGGAGGCCTATCAGGAATTCACTGACGTCTTCAGTGAGAAAGCAGTGGATGTCTTGCCTCCCCATTGTGAGTGGGATTGTCCCATCGACCTGGTTCCAGGGAGCAAGCCGCCTAGAGGGCGTACATACCCTCTTTCAGTCCCAGAAACTGAAGCAATGAGTGAATACATAAAGGAAAATTTACAGAAAGGGTTCATCCGTCCATCCACTTCCCCAGCTGGTGCTGGATTCTTCTTCGTCAAGAAGAAAGATGGAGGACTTCGCCCCTGTATCGATTATCGGGGTTTAAATGATATCACGATCAAAAATAGCTACCCGTTTCCTCTTATCACTGAGCTGTTTGACAGAGTTAGAGGGGCTTCCATCTTCACAAAACTGGATCTTCGCGGGGCTTACAACCTTATCAGGATTCGAAGTGGAATACTCGTGACGGCCACTATGAATATCTAGTGATGCCCTTCGGTTTAAGTAACGCCCCGGCTGTGTTTCAAAACTTTGTCAACGAAGTATATAGAGATCTCCTGTATAAATGTGTGGTAGTTTACCTCGATGACATCTTGATATTCTCCCGTGATTTAGTCTCTCATCGCCAACAGGTGAAGGAGGTTCTGCAACGTCTTCGACGGAATCATCTGTATGGCAAATTGTCCAAATGCACATTTGAAGCTTCTTCAATATCTTTCTTAGGATACATAATTTCTGGAACAGACCTTCATATGGATCCAGCTAAACTGGAAGCTATAGAAAACTGGTCTCTTCCAACAACACTCAAGTCAGTTCAACGATTCATTGGCTTCGCTAATTACTACAGAACATTTATTAAAGGCTTTTCCACACTAATAGCTCCAATTACCTGCCTTACCCGGAAAGGGGGAAATCCTTCCCAATGGTCTGACGACGCACTGTCCGTTTTTCACAAAATAAAACAAGCTTTTATTTCAGCTCCTGTGTTACAGCAGCCGGATGTCAGTAAAGCCTTCATATTGGAAGTGGACGCTTCAACGGTTGGCGTGGGTGCGTTCCTGTCCCAGGTTGGCAGTGATGGTAAGACTCACCCCTGTGGGTTTTTTTCTCGTAGGTTCTCATCTGCAGAAATGAACTATACCATTGGCGACCAGGAGTTATTAGCAATAAAATTGGCCCTTGAGGAATGGAGGTATCTGCTGGAGGGTACGAGATTTCCCATTACCATCTACACGGATCACAAGAACCTTCTCTACTTGAAAGCCGCGCAGTGTCTGAATCCTCGGCAAGCAAGGTGGGCTCTATTCTTTTCTCGCTTTGATTTTAAGTTGTTGTTTAGACCGGGCTCACAAAATGTCAAAGCGGATGCTTTGTCTCGCTCCATGAGCTCAAGCGAGGAATCCGCAGAACAGGCTGCTTGACCAGTATTAAATCCAGTGGTTTTCACAGCTACAGGGATGTCGCAAGTCCCACCTCCAGGCAAGATGTTTGTCTATCCGGAGCTTCGTCCAAACCTTCTGTCTTGGGCTCATACGTCCAAGTTTACTGGTCACCCTGGGGTCCTAAAGACTTTTAAGTTTCTGTCTCAAACATATTGGTGGCCTCGTATGAAGGTAGATATTCAAGAGTTCATAGCTTCATGTCCCAAATGTGCTCAGCATAAAAATTCTCGTCAGGCTCCCGCAGGGCAATTGATACCCAATTCCATTCCTAGGCGCCCCTGGTCCCATTTGTCAATGGACTTTATTTCTGATCTCGCTCCATCCAAAGGGTATGACACCATCTGGGTAGTAATCGATAGGTTTTCAAAAATGGCACTCATGGGATTACCCTCTGCTCCAAAGTTGGCTCAGTGGTTTCTTCGTGAAATATTCAGGTTACATGGACTTCCAACAGAAATCATATCCGACCGAGGAGGACAATTTGTAGCCAAGTTTTGGAGGGCTCTGTGTTCAGCGCTACAGGTAAAACTGAAGTTCTCTACGGCCTATCACCCTCAAACAAATGGGCAGACAGAGAGGGTAAATCAAGAACTTGAGACCTATTTGAGACTGTATATCTCTTCTTCACAGGATGACTGGGTAGAATTGTTGCCATGGGCGGAGTTTGCTCATAATTTTCATTATCATACTTCAACTGATACAACTCCTTTTTTCGCAGTTTATGGTCAGCATCCTAGAGTACCAGATTTTTCAAGAACTACCTGCCGTAGATGTGCCTGCGGCTGCTTTTGCTCTCCAGCGGTTCACTCAAATTTGGAAAGAGATCCATTCATCTCTTAAGAAAGTTTCTCAACGGTATAAAATGTTCGCTGATCGGAAGAGGCGAGCAGTTCCTAGTTTGAAATTGGGCGATAAGGTCTGGTTATCTACCCGTAATCTCCGGCTCAGAGTCCCCTCAATGAAGTTTGCTCCACGGTTTATTGGACTGTTTCCAGTAGAAGTGTTATTAATCCGGT
The DNA here is from genome assembly GCF_028390025.1 of Pseudophryne corroboree. Taxonomy (NCBI): domain Eukaryota; kingdom Metazoa; phylum Chordata; class Amphibia; order Anura; family Myobatrachidae; genus Pseudophryne; species Pseudophryne corroboree. The sequence goes on along the minus strand of NC_086445.1, from coordinate 30,415,435 downwards.
GGCTTATAAATTTAAACTGCCTGCCTTTTTGAAAATACCCAACTCATTCCATATTTCTCTCTTCAGACCACTAATTCTCAATCGTTTCCAGAGAACGCTTCCAGCAGCTCCCAAGGTACGAACTCATCGGGGCGTGGAATACGAGGTGGAAAAGATATTAGACTCCCGACATCGTTATGGTCATCTGCAATATCTCATTGACTGGTTTGGATATGGTCCTGAAGAGAGGAGTTGGGTCGACGCCACGGATGTACATGCTCCACGTCTGATCCAAGCCTTCCACAGACTCTTCCCTGCCAAGCATCGTGGGTGTTTGGTGCTCACCCAAAAAGGAGGGGGTACTGTCAGGAATCGGCGCTCTGCTAGGTCCCACTTACCAGCATGCTGGTGTGCGGGCCTCCGGAGGTCTTGGACCCAGTTGCGGCTGCATGGGTGTAGTAACCGCGAGCGTTCTATTTCACATTGCTGAGTACTCCTGAGTCTGGTCCTGTGCAGGTTTTGCGGCGTGCCGATGTCCAGCCTGTGTGGACGTTACCATGGCACCTGCACGCAGCTGATTCAGATGTTCAATCCAGCTAGTATCTCCGCCTGCAGTTTGTGTCCAATCACTGCTGGGCAGGAGGTATAACTTCCAGCTTGTGGCTCTCTCACATTGCCTCGGACAACAAGTCACACACCGTGTGCCTAAGTTCTTCTGGTTCCTGTTTCCAGCAATCCCCGTGGTTACTTCCATTTGTTCCAGTCTTCATTCTCACAGCTCTCCTGTTAAACTCCGGACACCAATTCCATCCAGCCACAATCACCAGCAGCAGAGACTCTCCTCACGTGTTCGTATTACCATCTCATTTATACACTGGCTATCTGTGTTCCATCTGTGCATTTCAACAGCATTCTTATTGATGGCTTAGAGACTGTTTCCTGCTTGTGCCTAGTAAAACTATCTGGACTTGTGTGCTTAATAGAGACTGAGTGTTCCTTATACTTACCGGAGTCTCACCTTTCAAGTTACTTAATCTTACGTTATACAGAGACTGTGTGCTATCAAGTACTATTGGACTTTAGTTATATCATCTGCCTTCAGTTTTGTTATTTCACTTTTCATTTGCAAGAAACCTCAACTATTTAATCCAGTTATCAACCATTGTCATTTCATCACCGGTTTTCTGTTTATACTGTGTTATTCAATCTGCTCAGTGTCAATAAAACATCAGCACCTATGCGCAAGACTATTATATTGCCTCCACGTTTTATCCATCAGACCAACACTGACCCACTAGCGCCCCCGCTGGGGACAGACAAACCTAGAGTACTGACACTTTTCAGGTAATACAGATTGATTTCATACAGTTGCCACCCTGCAGAAATTTAAAATATGTGTTAGTCTGTATTGATGTGTTTTCAAATTGGGTAGAAGCGTTCCCCGCTGCCACAAATACTCCTACGTTCACTGCAAAGAAAATTGTGCAGGAATTTGTGTGCAGATATGGTATCCCTAGGATAATTGAAAGTGATAGGGGTACCCATTTTACAGGTGAAGTCTTTCAGGTTATGTGCAAACTGATGGGAATTAATAGCAAGCTGCATACTCCGTACCGCCCACAGGCGAGTGCGAAGGTGGAGAGAGTGAACAGCACTATTAAGAACAAGCTGAGCAAAGTGATGGCTGAAGCTGGATTATTGTGGCCAGAAGCTTTGCTGCTTGTATTGTACAGCATCAGAACCACTCCCAGGTCCCCCCTTAATCTATCACCTTTTGAGATTCTTTTTGGTCGACAACCCCATGTAATGATTGACCCCCAGGATGATTTAAAATGCAATAATGAAGTAACTGTGAAATATTTGGTTAAGATGAGCCAACAGCTGAGGAATCAGAATAGAAATCTAAAGCTGGTGATTCCTGACCTACCAGACAGTAATTGTCATGACATTGAACCTGGGGATTATGTAATGATTCAAAATTTTCTACGCTCAGGTTGCCTTATTGACAGATGGGAAGGACCGTACCAAGTCTTACTAACCAGCACAACAGCATTAAAGGTTGCCGAGAGAGAGACTTGGGTCCACTCGTCCCACTGTAAGAAGGTCGTTGACCCAGAGAGAGCCCGTGACAAAGAACAGACTGTAGAGGAAATCGTATCACTGGAGTGTCTGTTCCAGGAAGGTTGAGACGGCACCTGAGCACGGAGAATAACGAGACCAGAGGCGGTTGTCGCACCAGTTTTCTTTTTCCTTCTATTATTTTCTTCACCTCCCATTACCACTCTTTTTCTCCCCCTTCAAGATGGACTTACCCCAAGAGACTGCGTTCCGGGTTTTCCTGTTGACCCTGTTGTTGACCAGAGCAGTCTGTTTCGGTGAGAGTACCAGAGAGGTCGAGAAAGGATCTGGAATGGGTTTTGATGGCAAGGACGGATTTGTAGAATTCCAAGAGCAACACATCCATCGAGCAAAGGCGAGTATCAGAAAATGATCTGGTAGTCATGAAACTAGGAGGCACTGTGAAGGGTTATTAGCTGAACAAAATTGTATTTGTAGAAACTGTGAAAACATAGTTAAGGACGGGTGCATCCAGAGATGTCAGTCCAGCCTTAATATCAACATGTACCGTCATCCATTGAGTGACTATCACTCATTAGTGGGTAAGGTTTTAAACCAAACAGTATGCTGGGTGTGCTCACAAGTACCTCAAGGTCAAAGCAAGTCAGGACTAGTACCGTACCCTTTAGCAATAGATGAGGTACTTGAATTACGGGGTGGGAGACCGGTGGACAAGAAATTTAATATTTGTAAGCCCCCGAGTCTGAAGTTCCACTAATATCATGTGGATAGGTCCTTAGTATGTTTCAACATTTCCAATTCCCGAAAGCCGGGAAATTGGGAAGTGATATGGAATAACCAAACCATGGCATTTTCACACAGAGCTGACAGAATGCCCGTAGACCCTGAACTTATACGCCAAATTTCCAACAGTGGAAGGTATTTTCGGTATAGGTATACTTTAGGAAGTAAGACCATGCGGGTTGGAGAAATATCACCAGGGTACTGTGCACTTATCATACAGCCTGATACGTGTAATGAACAGATAAGAGAGACAGGGATAGGATTTTTCACTTGGAAAGTTTGCAATATGGTAATGTCATATTCTGTCCCATATGTTCTCCCCGATGATGCCTATTTCATATGCGGGAGGAAGGCGTATAAGTGGCTTGCCCAAAACTCAGAGGGATTGTATTACATTGGAAGAGTGTTGCCAGAGGTTATGACCATAACCGATGATAAGATGAAAGACGTTCACCGCAGTGCTCAAGCTCCTTATACTCATACTCATTATGAAAACATTGTTAAGAGACACCTCATAGATAGGACAGAGCAAGCAGCCTCTGATTTGATCCACGAATCCACCGGAATTCTATTCCTACTCGCGTTAGACATCACCCGTACCGCCATAGGAATTATAAATTATAGGTATATCCATGCGCTAGCAAATCTAATAGATATTATCACCGAGATGTATGATGACACCTTCAGGTATACAGGGAGGGAGTTGCAAGCTTACATAACGGAACTGATCCAGCACAGGATGGTCCTCAATTATATCACAGCGGTGACAGGCGGGTACTGCGTCACTTTAGCAACTCAGTATGGTGTGAACTGCTGCACGTATATTACAAACAGCACTGATGACCGAACAGAGGTCATAGATCCAAAGATGGATGATATCTTACAGTTGAAGTGGGAGTTCCGAAGGAGACACAACCTTACCCTTACTGCTGTGAGTAATGAACTGACCGGCTGGGTCTCATGGTTGAACCCACACAATTGGTTCTCAGGTTTAGGAGAATGGGCTCAAAATTTTATCGTGAGTGTAGGAAAGTTTCTCCTTTGTATCCTGGGAGTTGTCATAATGATTGGCTTGATATTTAGGTGTGTTCGAGTTTTAACGCGGTGCAAGCACGGTACCAAAGTTATGAGTTGAAGGAGCGGGGGCATTGTTACCACAACTGATTTAATTTATGACCCATCAATAGAGACAATGTTGTGATAAGACGTGATTCCACGATCCATTTCCTACACCCATTTCTCCTTTGTTTTCCCTCAAGCAAAAATACATCCATTCGGAAAAGACTTTGATGAACAACACATCTATTCGGAAAAGACTTTGATGAACAATACATCCATCCAGAAAAGACTTTGATTAACACTTTCAGCAAAGATACACCCATCCGGACAAGACCTCAACCAACACCCAAGAACGATTGCACACATGTTATGTGAATGTATTTGTGATACGTGTCTTATCTTCATCTCTACAACCTCCAGGTAGTGTCACACATAGTCGATAGGTAATATCCATATATATATTAGCATTCACATGTGTCCCCCCTTCATGTATCATCAACTAAATGTGCACCCCATTTGTTGAGACAAGAAGCCGAAAAGAGCTCGGTAGTGTTTGTTGGCCCACTTACAGACCCTTAATACGGGATAAGAAGGATTTAATGTATACTTCGCAATACCTCGAAGCTTATCTAGAACATGTACGGCACGATGACACATGCCCCTCAGACATGGATTTCATACATACATGCTTTTACTATCCCACTAGGTCATACGTTTCCCACCTACACCTCTCCTACCGTCCAATTATCTGTAGATAATTTGTATTGTATGTTTTTATCCAACCATCTGTAGATATTGCATTGTATATTTTTCTGTTTAAAGTTTAGATAGTGGCAGTTATTGTTGACTGCCAAAAGGTGGACTGTCAAAGTCGAAAAATATTGTAATGCACTCCCCAGGTACTAACCCCTTGCACATGCCCGCTGCGCGTGCACTTATTCCGCCGTGAGGGCGCATATCCGCAATTTGCGTAAAGTAGCTCCCCACGGCCATGCGCCTTAGCGCGTGGTATGCACGTTTATGGTAGAGTTTGTGAGCGCATAGGGGGTTATCAGAACATTACATATTTAACCCAAATAGTGTACATGTTAGATATAGCTCCCTTGTACCACATCAACAAGTCCAGAACAAAGGGATTCACCTTTGCAGGATAAGAGGGGACAAACTAAGGCTATAAGGTGATGTTTGGTATCCAGCTGCAGGGTATTTTAAGGGAAACATTCTGGTGTTGGTTAGAGAAAAATTGCATGTTCCTGCGTATAGTTATGTGCAGAAGAAGAATATAGATATAAATTGTATTTTCTATATACTATGAATGTGGAGGGAACGAGAATGAAACCCACTTAAATTAAATCTTCCACAGACTGAGATACAATGGCCTTATTTACACTAAGCTTTGAGATTCTATGAAGAGAGCAAACACCTTTGTTTACTAAGATGGCCAGGTTTCTTTTCAGAACAATGAGTGCTGAGTTGTCATTGTCTCACCTGAAAGGAAGGGACAAACAAGGGTGAACAATGCCCAGGAGCCGAGGCTGTTTGTAAGATCAGAAAAAATAGCTAACCACAACAAAACCAGACAGATAGGAATTTAAGATACTAACATTCCTAGTCCAAAACCCATGGAGATAGAGGTGTTCATTTATATATATGTTATATATATATATAAATGAATAAACATATAATTCCTAACTAATTGTAATAGCAGGAGTATGTGTGTGCGTATGTATATATATATATATATATATATATGAATATGTGGATACAGGTATATCTTGAAGATTGAAATAGATAATCCTATCATGTGTGGGATCATATTGTTCAGAGTCACGTAAACATTAATCTGGTGGGAATAAGAACATTATTAAGATTTACCTCATTAAGTTATTAATAATACCAGATTTATGTTTAATGTGATAGGTTTATCTGATCATCGGGCAGGAACTCAGATGTAAACAAGAGAAACCACATCTCAAGTCCTAGCCATTGCCCACTTCTTGAACTAACCAATGGAAGAAAGAGCACACAGTGTCTATTGTATTATGCCTTGATCTACTGAATAAAGAGCGAGCTGCAGGCCAGGTCACTATCAAAGACTCTGAATGCTATCTACCTAATGAGCAGAGGACCGGATCCGGGAAGTGCTTGCGAATATTCACACGTATGTACATTGACTGTAGCCATTATTCTGTTTAGATTTATCTTGTTAGCCTGTAGTGTATACTTTGTACTGTTTAACCTTTTTTGAATAATCCACGGTGGCTTTAGAACCCTGTGGTTTCAACTACAAACTGGTGTCGTGTCCTCACTTTCCTGCAAGGGTTTAAAGTGTATTTTAACTGTAAAAGGTTTAGAAGTATTGTTAAGGTGTACGCACTGCGGGTACTTTATACCGTCAGCACTACTTAAGGTTTAAGGTATAACATCGTTGCAGTACTTTGCTGCTATGGGTTTAATGTGTAAAGGTATAGCTTTACGGTCTAAGATAATAACTGACATTATCAACACCCATAAACGCCCTCTTCCTGTCAATCTCCTTGCAATTGCCCGTGCGAATGGATTATTCATTTAATCCATCGCTCAGCAATGATCTGCTTTGTACCCATACGACGCGCATGCACATATGCACCATATGTATGCGCAGCAGAGTCCTGATCGCTGCGCTGCAAAAAACGTCAGCGAGCGATCAACTCGGAATGACCCCCAGAGTGTCTCCAAAAAACTATCAAAATAGATTCAATTTAATTCAACTTTATAGTCAATGTGTAAGTAATAAGACATCTCCAGTCACAGTATAAACAAGGAGAACATTTGTTGGACATATGTGTGTACAGGCTGGAGGATGTAGTGGAGATTCTGTACTCACTAGTGGTTATAGCTATGAACCGCCCAGTTACTTAAGCAGTGAAGTGGTTTCATTGCTGATAGAGTTGGGAATAGAATGTTCTGTAGAAGTTGCAGTGCATCACTACGAAAGGGGGATGGGTGTTCTATGCTCCGCCCATGTCTATCTCCACATATCCCTCTGTATGTGTATACTGTATATGGAGATGAGGAGTATATGGGTGAGGGATGTATATAGCTGTATGATGTATATATAAAGATGAGGAGTGTATATGGGTGAGGGATGTACATAGCTGTATGATGTATATATAGATGAAGAGTGTATATAGGTGAGAAATGTATATAGCTGTATGATGTTGTCAAAGTCAGAAAAATATCACACTACACACTGCCATATTTGCACCTCATGCGAGTGCCTGTTGCACGTTCATGAGCCCTGCCGTGCGTGCGCATACTCGCCGATGCGGGCACCCGCAGGCGCACGGTGTGCGCATTTACGGTAAAGTTTATGTGCGTCTAGCGGGCGACTCGTTCGTTACATATTTTAACTATATAATGTATTTTGTAGATCATGGTCCCCTTGATAGATTCTGAAAGTTTAGTTAATATAGCATGTTCATGGACAAAGAGATCCCTCTTTGTTTGATACGAAGGGTCAGACATGGGTCATACAGTGGTGTTTAGTATCCATCGGAAGAGTATTTAATTAGCAATATTCCGGTGTTGGTTTGAAGCAGATTAATCGCTCGTGCGAATAGTTATGGACATAAGAAGTTTATGTACTTTTACTATTATTTGCACTTACTTATCCATGCGGCGGGAAACCTAGTTTCCCACCCACCTGAGCAGTTGGAAATGGTCTCAGCCCACCTGTATGAATCAACCTATGACCTTTTGTTATAATACGAAGACGAATTCCTGTGTCCAATGAACAATGAGATTGTAGGGACCATTGAATTGTATTGTGTGTGGGGCATAAATAGACAAGCCGACCATATCCAGCACACTCTCTTCAACGGTTCTCATTGCTGATAATCGGGAGCTGGATATCGAGGCGCATGCGATCGTTCCCCTTGTGCGTAAGTTTTCTCCGCAATCATATTGTCTTTATTGTTATTGTGAGCCATATCTCTCTCTATCTCTCTCTCTCCTCCTCTTTCTCTCTCATTTTTCCTTAAACGTAATTGTATTGTATTGTATTTCCTGTGTAGTTATCTGGTTAGTTAGTCTATGTTATATTGTAGTGTATGACTTGTATTGTATTATTCTTTTGCAAGTATAACATTCATATAAGACGTTAGACCCTAAGCCCGGTATTTGTGTATTTCTTATAGTGTTAAGTATTCTCAGAGCGTCGGTGACGCTCGAACAGCTTTTGAGTTAATAAGGTTACACTGTGTTGCATCTACACTCTATCATTTCACTAAGGTTTTCCTGTATAATACATTGTTCATGGTTTACACATAAAGGTTTAACATTGTGAGCGTTAGCGCCGCTGGTGATCACCTCGTGGTCCCGAGCGTTCGCTACGCTATAGCGAACCATTACGTTAGTCGGCAGCCAATAGCGTGCCTGTCTGTGATCTCTTGGCCGTGAGCGAACGTGACGCTTGAGCGTCTCGACTACGGCTAAGCGATTGTTACGCAACGTGCGTACCCTTACGGTATTCCATACGTCAATAGCGTACAGTGTTCTTAGACCTCTTAAAGGGTTTTTAAGTAAGATCAATATTTAGCTTTGTCAATTGGCGGATCGTCCGTCCTTCACATATCTGCACTAGGTAATTTCAGCAGACATTATCCATCAGCAAAGGGCAAGAGGTCATATTCCTCGTAGTGCTGTCTGGATAAGCGTCTGCTTTGCTTAGTAAAGGGTGCTGAGGGAATCCGGAACCGGAGGTAAGAACAACACGCTAGTGTCTTTTAAAACTGTTTATTTCTGTCTTGCGTACGCACACACGCATATCTGCATTTCTTTTATTCGTGTATTTTCATATATCACTCTCCTGTTTGCCATTTTATAATTGATAAACGTGCTAAGAGAGATTTGTCGCTATTTCATAGTTAAAGTGTAAAAGTAATACATTAAGGGATAAAGTGCAAAGCACGCACGCAGCTCTACCTAAAGATACAAGGAGAGATTGGTGTGGGGTTCGGTAGATGATCGAGGATCATCTACATTGATAAACGTGTGAATTGTGTTACGGTGGATATTTGCTTTGCGTACACGTGTCTCTAACAAAGGGTGAGACTCGCGTACGCAACTCAAAGGCCGACGCACGCAGCGTATATTACGTAACGGAGCGCCCGGGTACGCCCACGTAACAAATCACACACTAGTTATTGTAACAGGCGAAAAGGTGGCAACGCGATAAATAGCGCAAGTCTATTTTAGTGTCCGAAATTTAGACTAACAGATCCTTCTCCAAATTTACAACACATCTGGTCTAAAGGAAAGAAAATTTCTGCGCAGAAATAGAAATAGAAACAAAAGTGTACATGTGATGAGTGAGTGTTTTGTATATATAAGTTTATACAATTTTTGAGGTTGAACCACAAGAAGTCGAGTTCTCGCAGGGTACATGCATGTAAGTGACGTACATGGTGGCTAGGGAGGCATCCCTTGTTAAACATAGAATCTGAGCATTAGAGTATAGCAGACCAGGAGGTCACACTGTAGCACAGACCAGGAGGTCCAGAACAGACCAGGAGGTCCAGGTACAGCAGACAAGGAAGTCCGCTATAAATAGAGAAAAGAGCACAACCCAGGGGGTTGGTGCAGAACCCATATAGGCCATTAAAGCTCATGCTGAAGGAATTCGCAGCCGAAATTTTCGATTCCACTGGTCGCTCTGCACATAAGATTAGTTGCTTATGTGCTGAACGATTGTACCGCACGTAATTGTGTGCATTAGTTAAATCTGACCAGTACCATTCGTGTACGAAACGGGTCATAAATACTATTTGTACATTCTGACGTGATTTGTGTAATTTTTTATTTTCTAAAGGGAAGTTCGCTGGTCACTCAGGAATTATCCAACAACCAACAGTTACTGGAAAGGGTTAATGCTCTGCGGATCACACTCACATGTTCCAGTAAACAAAGGTTCATAGGGGCCCTGGGTCGAGTACGCCAGCACTAGGGCAGTGTGTAGGTCGTATTGGTCGGCGTGGGCGAGTGAGTGGGGTACTCGGTAAACCGCCACCGTCAGCCTATCTTGAACATTTTGGTTTTTGTAAGGGTTGGCTGAAGAAAGCAACGCCTACAGGTATGGGGGCCAATTGTTCAGGTAGGGGGCGATCAACCTCGGTTCGGGTTGATTCAGTGAACCGACCAGTCAGGTCGGCAAGGTACGTAATGTGTGAAAAATACGGTTCACACACAGAGGTTTTATGTGATGAATGGGAGAAAATGACGGTACATGACGGGGAGAAATTCCCAAGAGTAGGTAGCTTTAGCCCAGAAGTGTTACAAAATCTAAGGAGGAGGATATGTCTCATTAAATCAACAAAGAGACGAATCAAACATTATGATTATTTGCAGTTATGGCAACAGGAGGGTGAAATACAGAGAGGATTGGCTCAGGCGGCGGGATCTAACCCTATCAAGAAACTGATAGCCACGGCCCCGCCGCCACCATACATATCAGGAGAGAAATTGGTTGCGGAGAATGACGCATTAGGGTGTAACAAACAAACACTTAGCAACTGTGTAAATGTTAATAAGTTAACCAATGCAAGTATTAACCCGTGCAAGTTGTACCCTGTTTTGAACTTTCCCCAGGAGTGTGATCAAGAGGACGAATCGGCAACAATATCGGCGCTCTCTCTAGCAGCCACCATATCAGAAACTACAGTAGGCACGGCCCAACCCTTAAGATTAGTAACAAAGGCCCCTAGCGGAGGGACAGGTGAGGTCGTATCTACGGGTAAGTACGGCACCATACACTATGCTGAAACCATTTCACCACAGGCTGTAGAATCTACACAGAATGATGTTGCTAGACTTAATCCTGTTAGGGTGATAGCTGTTCCAAATGGGAAAACAGACACCACAGGAGTCACTCCCATTAGGAACATTGCCATGTATAGCCCATTTTCCCGAATGGAATTAAGAACCATAGTGTCTGAATTCCCTGACCCTAGGAAAGACTTAGTTGCTAGCCAGAAATACATCAGAGACCTAGGGAACACTTTAGAGCCCAATAACAAAGACTGGCAGGTATTGCTGAGGGCTTGTTTACCCTCCAATGTCGACTCAGCTCAATTTTTAGCTGACTGTGGATTGGATCAAGATGTACCTCTTACAGATGTGTACAACAAAGACAATGTAAAAAGGATAAGTTTACAGTTAAAGGAGTATTTCCCAGCTGTAGTTAAATGGAACAAGATATTCTCCATTAAACAAAAAAAGTCAGAAACAGCTGCAGAGTATTTTCACAGGGCATTACTAGATATGGCTAAATACACAGGCATAGAGGACATTAAAACAAACATAAACCATCGAGAAGTAGCAGTGTCTGTACTAATGGATGGCTTAAAAGAGGCATTAAAGACAAGGGTACAAACCACGCAACCATGTTGGCGAGGTCTGTCGGTGGCTACTTTGAGAGAGGCAGCTGTTGATCACGATCGAAATATCACCAGACACAGGGAATTACAAGGTGATAAGTTAATGGCCGTAAGTATACAGGCCCTGACCACAAGGCAGCCTTTGTATAAATCACCAAACCCTGTGGGTAAGTCAAATGTGGTAACCTGTTATTCTTGTCATAGAGAGGGACACTTTGCACGAGACTGTAAATCGAGAAACATACAAAAGTCTTATCAACCCCCTAGACAACGACACGACACACGACATTGGGAGCAGGGTCCACAGAAACGGAGTTATGAGCCACATGCAGGGGAAACAAAAAGATACCCCCCGAACAGAGACTGGCAAGCCTCTGGTAGTTCCCATTTAACCCCTTCACAAGTAGTTGCTGCCAGCGGGATTCAGGGAGGTCACCATACCCAATAGGGGTGTGGCCATACCTGTAATCTGCAGCCAGTAAAATTGATTGCAAGTCTTGGAAGTGAACCCGAAATTGCAATTAATGTAGCTGGTAAATCATTAAACTTTCTTGTAGATACGGGGGCGGCCAAATCAGTGATAAATTCAACAGTGGGCATGAGAACCACTGGTAAGACAATTCCAGCCATGGGAGTAACGGGAGTAGTCCAGCATTACCCTGTTAGCAAACCAGCCGAGATTACAATAGGGCCTTTACATACCAAGCATTCCTTTTTGCTGGCTGCATCGGCACCGACTAATCTCCTGGGAAGAGACTTATTGTGTAAAATGGGGTGCGTCATTTATTGTACTCCTGAAGGTGTATTCTTGGACATACCTGAGAATCACGCTCAGGAAGTGCGAGACATGTTAGACTCCCCATCAAAATTAATGACACATACCATTATGACAAATAAGATTCCATCCCAAATAGAAGAGATGACATCCCAGATACCAGAGTCACTTTGGACTAAAGATGGACAGGACACTGGATTAATGGCAAACGTAGCTCCGGTAGTTGTACAAGTAAAAGATGGTAGGATAGCTCCAAAAATCCCACAGTACCCTCTGAAGCCAGAGGTGGAGTTAGGAGTTTACCCAGTAATAGAGCGCTTGCTACAACAGGGCATTCTGGTAAGAACATCCAGCACTGCCAATAGTCCCATCTTCCCTGTGAAAAAGAGTAGGGGGAGGGGTTACAGGCTAGTGCAAGATCTAAGGGGGATTAACAAAATAGTTGAGAGTCAGTTCCCCGTAGTGCCAAATCCAGCTGTCATCCTTATGCAAATCCCTCCCACTGCGAAATTTTTCACTGTTATTGACCTCTGCTCCGCTTTCTTTTCGGTACCTCTGCACCCTGACAGCAAATATATGTTTGCATTTACATACAGAGGAGTCCAATACACCTGGACTCGATTACCACAAGGTTTCATAGATAGTCCAAGTATATTTTCTCAGGCTTTGCATGATTGTTTACAGTCTTTCCAACCAGAGAGTGGATCAATATTGATACAGTACGTGGATGATTTACTACTGTGTTCAGATTCATTGGAAGCATCCCTGAAGGATACGAAACAGCTCCTGTTTCATCTTTCAGACACAGGACACAAGGTTTCCAAAGACAAGTTACAATTATGCCAAACTAAAGTAAAATATTTGGGACACTGTCTAACACAAGGACTGAGACACCTGACCGCTGATAGAATTCAAGCAATTAGAGACATGACTCTGCCTCAAACCCAGCAACAGATCAGAACGTTTTTAGGAATGTGTGGGTATTGCCGTAACTGGATCCCAGGATTTTCCATTCTAGCATTACCTTTGCAGGAGATGGTTTCCTCAAACAAGCCCGATCGGATTTCGCACACAGACGAGTCCGAGATGGCATTTGAGAGACTTAAACAGTGCCTAACGCAGGCACCAGCATTAGGTATGCCAGACTATGGGAAACCCTTTGAGCTATACGGAACAGAAAGTGCTGGTTGCGCGGCAGGCGTCTTAACCCAAAAGCATGGTGATGCCAGCAGGCCGGTAGCATACTACAGCGCTCAGCTAGATACGGTAGCGCGATCCCTCCCCACATGCTTGCGAAGCGTTGCTGCGATAGCATTGCTAGTAACGAAAAGCGAAGATGTAGTGCTAGGTCACAACCTCACAATTCATACACCACATGCAGTGTCAGCCTTGCTAAATTCTGCCCAAACCAGGCACGTCTCATCAGCGCGGTTTACAAGATGGGAATTGGCACTAATGGCCCCCGTAAACATCACCATAAGGAGATGCAGTGCATTAAATCCTGCAACATATCTCCCAGGTGTGCCTGGACAGGCACAAAGGGTGGAGGATGAGAGTGGTGGGGAAGGAGGATTTAATACAAAGGAGGACACACATGATTGTATGGAATATTTGACCCAAAATTTTACCGCAAGGCCTGACATCAGTGACAACCCACTGGAAGATGTAGATCTAACCTTCTACACGGATGGTAGTTGTCACAGACAGTCAGACTCGGGAGACTTGTGTACTGGATACGCAGTCGTAGATGACCAAGGCACCATAGAAGCAGAACCGCTAGACCCACCTCACTCAGCCCAGGTTGCTGAACTGGTCGCCCTAACCAGAGCATGTGAATTGGCTAAGGGCAAGTCAGCCAATATCTACACCGATTCTAGATACGCCTTCGGGGTAGTCCATGATTTCGGAGCCCGATGGCGCCTCAGAAACTTCATGACGGCAGCTGGTACACCGGTAGCGCATGCAGCTCACATCAAAAGGCTTCTAACAGCGATACAGGAACCCGACAGAGTGGCTGTTATCAAGTGTAAAGCACACACATATAGCCAGGACCCAGTATCACTTGGTAACAGCCGAGCAGACGAAGCAGCTAAGTTAGCAGCTGGTACCCCCAGACAGACAGACACCACACAATTGATGGTATTTAATACCATCAACACACAGAAGTTGTGTGAAATGCAAAATTTGTGTTCCACACAGGAAAAGGCAGTCTGGAAGGCAAAGGGATATGGCCAGGAGTCCTCAGGACTCTGGACGGATGGACAAGGTAAACCAGTGGCCCCCAGAGCATACCTTCCATGTTTAGCTGAGGCAGAACACGGGCTGACTCATCTGGGCAAGGAGGGAATGTGCAAGTTGGTAAGAGCATATTGGTGCGCCCCAGGATTTTCATCTCATGCGAGTAAGAGAGCAATGTCATGCCTTACCTGTTTGAGAAAGAATATCGGAAAGGCAATACCAACAGAACCATCTCATATCCCACCTACAGGCGGCCCTTTTCAGGTAATACAGATTGACTTTATTCAATTACCCCCTTGTCGAAATCTGAAATATGTACTTGTTTGTATAGATGTATTCTCAAATTGGGTCGAAGCATTTCCTGCGGCCACAAATACCGCTATGTTTACTGCTAAGAAAATTGTGCAGGAATTTGTATGTAGATATGGTATCCCTAGAATAATTGAAAGTGATAGGGGTACCCATTTTACAGGTGATGTCTTTCAAGGAATGTGTAAGTTGATGGGAATTGATAGCAAGCTGCACACTCCATACCGTCCACAGGCGAGTGCGAAGGTGGAAAGAGTGAACAGCACTATTAAAAATAAACTGAGCAAAGTTATGGCAGAGACAGGATTGACATGGCCAGAAGCTTTACCATTTGTACTGTACAGCATCAGAACCACTCCCAGGTCCCCTCTTAATCTGTCTCCCTTTGAAATCTTGTTTGGTCGACAACCGCATGTTATAATTAACCCTCAGGATGATTTGAAGTGTAACAATGAAGTGACTGTAAAGTACCTGGTTAACATGAGTAAACAGCTAAGGAATCAAAATTATAATTTGAAGTTAGTGATTCCTGATTTACCAGATAGTAATTGTCATGACATTGAACCTGGGGATTATGTAATGATACGGAATTTTCTACGCTCAGGTTGCCTTATTGACAGATGGGAAGGACCATACCAAGTCTTATTGACTAGCACTACAGCATTGAAGGTTGCCGAGAGAGAGACTTGGGTTCATTCGTCCCACTGTAAGAAGGTTGCTGATCCAGAGAGGTCCCGTGATAAGGAACAGACGGTAGAGGAAGTTGTATCACTGGAGTGTCTGTTCCAGGAGGACTGAGGCGGCACCTGAGCATTGAAAATCATAAGATCAAAAGCAGTTGTCGATTCCCTGTTCCCTTTTATTGTTTTTCTCCACTTCCCATCCCATCTCCCTCAATTATTTTTTTTTCCCTTCTCATTCTTCTCCGTTTCCTCCTATAAGATGGACTTGCCCCAAGAGACTGTGATCCGGATTTTCCTGTTGACCATGATGTTGACCAGAGCAGTCTGTTCCGGCGAGAGTACCATGGAGGTCGAGAGAGGTTCTGGAATGGGTTCTGATGACAAAGATGGAGGCGTAGTTTTCCAAGAACAACTTAACCAACAAGTAAAGGCGAGTATCAGAAAACGATCCGATAGCATTGACAATAGAAGGAATTGTGAAGGATTGTTAGCTGAAGAAAACTGTATCTGTAGGCTCTGTGACAATGTAGTTGAGGATGGGTGCATTAAGAAATGCCAATCCAGTTTTAATATCCACATGGACCGGCATCCATTGAATGACTATCACTCCTTAGTGGGTAGTGTGTTAAATCAAATAGATTGTTGGGTATGCTCTCAAGTACCTCAAGGTCATAGCAAATCAGGACTAGTACCATTTCCTTTAACGGTAGGGGAGGTACTTGAGCTAAAGGGTGGGAGACCGGTGGACAGGAGGTTTAATATCTCCAGTCCTCCTAGTTTGAAGCTCCACCAATATCATGTGGATAGATCCCTAATATGTTTTAACATTACCAATCCCCGAAAGCCGGGAAATTGGGAAGTGTCATGGAGTAACCAAACCATGACCTTTTCATATAGAGCAGATAGAATGCCTACAGATACAGAGCTTATACGCCACATAGCCAGTAGAGAAAAATCTTTCCGATATAGGTATACCCTAGGAAGTAGGATTACGAGAGTTGGAGAAGTATCACCAGGATACTGTGCACATATCGTACAAACTGATACGTGTACTAGACAGATGGGAGAATTAGGGGTAGGAGATTTCACATGGATGATGTGTAATATGGTTATGTCCTACTCCGTACCATATGTTCTCCCCGATGATGCATATTTCATATGCGGGAGGAAGGCGTATAAGTGGCTTGCCCCAAACTCTGAAGGATTGTGTTATATTGGAAAAGTACTGCCTGAGGTAATGACTGTATCACATGCCAAAATGAAAGATATACACCGTGGTGCCCAAGCTCCTTATACTCACACCCATTACGAGCACGTAGTTAAAAGGCAACTGACAGAAAGGACAGAGCATTCGGCCTCTGACATGATCCATGAATCCACCGGGATTCAGGTCCTACTTGCGTTAGATTTCACTCGCACCGCTAGAGGAGTGCTGAACTATAGATATATCTCTGCGCTTGCAAATTTGTTAGACAATATCACAGAAATGTATGATGACACGTTTAGGTATACTGGAAGAGAGCTTCAAGCTTATAAAACAGAACTGGTTCAGCATAGGATGGTTCTTAATTATCTCACAGCAGTAACAGGTGGATATTGTGTCACACTGGCAACGCAGTACGGCGTGAAATGCTGCACATATATAACGAATAGTACCGAGGACCCGGTCGAGGTCATAGACCAAAAGATGGATGATATTCTCCAATTAAAGTGGGAATTTCGCAGGAGACACAATCTCACCCTTGCTGCTGTGGGTAATGAGCTGACTGGTTGGGTGTCATGGTTGAACCCGCGAAATTGGTTCTCTGGTTTAGGAGAATGGGCTCAAGGAGTCATAATGGATGTAGGGAAGTTTCTCCTATGTATCTTAGGTGTTGTCATATCGATTGGCTTGATATTTAGATGCGGTCAGGCTTTAATGAAGTGCAAACGTAGTACCAGGGTAATGAGTCTAAAGAGTGAGGAAATTGTAATTCCAATGGATTTGATTTATGACCCAACTGTAGAAACAATGATGTGATGAAAATGCGATTATACGGTCCGTTTCTTTCACCTGTTTTTCCGGTTTTTCCAAAGTAAAAAGACCCACTTTTGACGAGGAATTTGATGATCCTGTATAAAGACAACTGATGGATTAAAGAAGAAGTTTTGACAACCTTATACACAGATATTTGATGAACTATGCCATAGACCCCCAGTTTCCCTAGAAATTTTAAAATTACGCTAGCCCAACACTTTTGTAAGTCTATGGACATTGACAAAGCTTTTTGCCCACACCTTTTGGCAAAAGCCCAAAGAAGACTGCATTCTATAGACACCGGACAAGACTTCAACCGACAAATGTTCATTAACCTGACATAGAATACCACTGCATTTACCATAAGTGTTCTTTATCTTCATCTCTACAACCTTCAGGTAATGACACACATAGTCGATAGGGAATACAGGCACAGATATCAGCAATCACATATTCCCCCATTCATGTATCATCAACTAAAATGTGCTCCCCCATTTTGTTGCAACCAAAATCCGAAAAGAGCTCGGTAAAGTTTGACAGCCCATCCACAGACCCGTACCGCGGGATAAGAAGGAATTCAAATGTATACTTCGCAATACCTCGAAGCTTGATTTAAAACACGTACGGCACGATGATACATGACCCCCCAAACATGGATTCATACACACATGCTTCTGCTATCTCACTAGGTCATACCCTTTTCACACCTTCTTCTCTCCTCCCTTACCCAACCATGGAAATGTATTTACACCTGACATATATTTTTCTCGTTTTGAAATGTTTTAGGAAGTGGCAGTTATTGTTGACTGCCAAAGGGTGGACTGTCAAAGTCAGAAAAATATCACACTACACACTGCCATATTTGCACCTCATGCGAGTGCCTGTTGCACGTTCATGAGCCCTGCCGTGCGTGCGCATACTCGCCGCTGCGGGCACCCGCAGGCGCACGGTGTGCGCATTTACGGTAAAGTTTATGTGCGTCTAGCGGGCGACTCGTTTGTTACATATTTTAACTATATAATGTATTTTGAAGATCATGGTCCCCTTGATAGATTCTGAAAGTTTAGTTAATATAGCATGTTCATGGACAAAGAGATCCCTCTTTGTTTGATACGAAGGGTCAGACATGGGTCATACAGTGGTGTTTAGTATCCATCGGAAGAGTATTTAATTAGCAATATTCCGGTGTTGGTTTGAAGCAGATTAATCGCTCGTGCGAATAGTTATGGACATAAGAAGTTTATGTACTTTTACTATTATTTGCACTTACTTATCCATGCGGCGGGAAACCTAGTTTCCCACCCACCTGAGCAGTTGGAAATGGTCTCAGCCCACCTGTATGAATCAACCTATGACCTTTTGTTATAATACGAAGACGAATTCCTGTGTCCAATGAACAATGAGATTGTAGGGACCATTGAATTGTATTGTGTGTGGGGCATAAATAGACAAGCCGACCATATCCAGCACACTCTCTTCAACGGTTCTCATTGCTGATAATCGGGAGCTGGATATCGAGGCGCATGCGATCGTTCCCCTTGTGCGTAAGTTTTCTCCGCAATCATATTGTCTTTATTGTTATTGTGAGCCATATCTCTCTCTATCTCTCTCTCTCTCTCTCCTCCTCTTTCTCTCTCATTTTTCCTTAAACGTAATTGTATTGTATTGTATTTCCTGTGTAGTTATCTGGTTAGTTAGTCTATGTTATATTGTAGTGTATGACTTGTATTGTATTATTCTTTTGCAAGTATAACATTCATATAAGGCGTTAGACCCTAAGCCCGGTATTTGTGTATTTCTTATAGTGTTAAGTATTCTCAGAGCGTCGGTGACGCTCGAACAGCTTTTGAGTTAATAAGGTTACACTGTGTTGCATCTACACTCTATCATTTCACTAAGGTTTTCCTGTATAATACATTGTTCATGGTTTACACATAAAGGTTTAACATTGTGAGCGTTAGCGCCGCTGGTGATCTCCTCGTGGTCCCGAGCGTTCGCTACGCTATAGCGAACCATTACGTTAGTCGGCAGCCAATAGCGTGCCTGTCTGTGATCTCTTGGCCGTGAGCGAACGTGACGCTTGAGCGTCTCGACTACGACTAAGCGATTGTTACGCAACGTGCGTACCCTTACGGTATTCCATACGTCAATAGCGTACAGTGTTCTTAGACCTCTTAAAGGGTTTTTAAGTAAGATCAATATTTAGCTTTGTCAATGTATATAAAGATGAGGAGTGTATATGGGTGATGGATGTATATGGCTGTATAATGTATATAAAGATGAGAAGTGTATATGGGTGGGGGATGTATATGGCGGTATGCTGTATATGAAGATGAGGAGTGTATTTGGGTGAGGGATGTATATAGCTGTATGCTGTATATGAAGATGAGGAGTGTATATGGGTGAGGGATGTATATATCTGTATAATGTAAATAAAGATGAGGAGTTTCTATGGGTGAGTGATGTATATAGCTGTATGATGTATATAAAGATGAGGAGTATATATGGGTGAGGGATGTATATGGCTGTATGATGTATATAAAGATGAGGAGTATATATGGGTGAAGGGTGTATATGGCTGTATGATATATATATAAAGATGAGGAGTGTATATGGGTTAGGGATGTATATAGCTGTATGATGTATATAAAGATGAGGAGTGTATATGGGTGAGGGATGTATATGACTGTATGATGTATATGAAGATGAGGAATGTATATGGGTGAGGAATGTATATAGCTGTATGATGTATATAAAGATGAGGAGTGTATATGGGTGAGGGATGTATATGGCTGTATGATGTAAATGAAGATGAGGAGTATATATGGGTGAGTAATGTATATGGCTGTATAATGTACAGTTCATGTCCTGCATGCATCCCTAATCCACAGCAAGAGGGCTGCATAATGCAGCTAGACCATAGTTTCCCCAACTATGAGCAGTTATTTCTAACATAATTCCTAAATGGATTCCTGGCACAGGATGCCAGTGTTCAAAATCCCTACACCAGAATCCTGACACATGGTCAAAATGCCGGCACTGGAACTCTGACATCACTTGGAATGCTGATACCACATACCGAACTGTTGACATCACAAATATAACTATGCCAGAGACTCCTAGGTTTGTCCATGAGGGAGTTAGGTTAAAGCTGCAGAGGGAGGGTTAGGCTGTGGGGTAGGGAGAATTAGGGATAGGTTGCGGGGAAGGGAGGATTAGGCTTAGGCTGCTGAGAGGGGGGCTAGGGTTAGGCACCCTATGGGAGGGTTAGGGTTAGGCTACAGGGAGGGGTGCTAGGGAGAGTTAGGGTTAGGCACTCTATGGGAGGGTTGGGGTTAGGCTGCAGGGAGGGGGGCTAGGGAGAGTTAGGGTTAGGCTGCGTAGAAGGGAGGGTTAGGGTTAGGCTGTGGGGAGAGGGTATTAGGTTTAGTCACATCCGGGGTTGGTGAGGGTTAAGTTGTGGGGAGGGAGGGTAAAGAATACTTACCCGACCCCTTTTGGGATGCTGATCATTGGGATGCTGGTATCCGGTATTACACTCCCTGTCACAGATGTACAGTATTCCCCCTTCCCCCTCATTGTCACCAGGTGCCTATACAATTCCATAGAGCCCAGTATTATCCATCATGCATATACACAATACAGCATACTTTATGGTGATACTCACTGGAAGTAGACTTACAAATACTGTCTTACCCGCCTGGATGAGTGATGGTAATAAAGCTCCAACAGAAGACCCCTCTCCTCATCATGGTGGCTCCATCAGCAGCAAGCACATTCCCTGCCCCGGTGCAAGCACATTCCCTGCCCCGCTATGCCTGAGGCAGAATGGTCTGCATGGGATGCCAGGTTGATTTTTACAATTTTTGCCAACCTCCAGTCCCCCAGGACCAGGTAAGGAAGGCTGTTTTATTGCACTGCCCCCAGCAGTGTCCAGCTAGATAGATGCTCCTCAGGGCATGCTGAAATGAAGCTGATTTGGTTGGTGCACCTTGTTGATGGAATGTCCTTTCTTAGTAGAGTTCTTTCTTACAGTACTCCCATTATCTGTGCAGTGAGATGATGATTTATCATCATACAACAAAACAATGTTTTCTAGTTCTTCCGTAGAAACTTCAACATCAGTAGACTGCTGAGATAAAGCTGGAATGTGTACACAATTTCTGAAAGACTTTTGTATGTTTCCCAAGATGGTTTCTGGCCGTATCCAGCAAATAAGGTAGTTGTGTCACTTCCAGTGGATGCATGGAAAATGGAAGTGACTTAGATTTTATATTCTATGCTTACTAAGCAGGAGATGAATTGGAATATATTTAGAATTATTTCCAGTTCCACATGCAATCCACATGAAAATGACTTGTGCTATGTCCTAGAATGATAAGAGTGACAACACTACAACATGTGCCTACTGCCCTAAGAGTGATGGATTTGTGCCCAGCTTGAGTCTCCTTTTGTGCATGTAGTAGAATTCTTGTATATGCTTCCACTTGACTACATGAGTGGAGACCTTCATGCATAGACACATAGACATCTTGCATCAGATTGTTTCTCCTTTTGTGGTTACTACAGTATGTCTTTGCCTGGTAAAGTTACAAGTTTCCCTGAAAGTAGAATAAACAATTCCCATTGTTTATCAATGCATAAAATGTTCTTCCAGTTTCTTTGAACTGTTGTGTTACTAGAATCTTTTTGCCTTATGCCAGCACCTCTGAACATTCTCATCTCTAATTTTAATCTGTAAGATCTATTGTCATCCCAGACAATGCCAATTCATCTCCGTAGTCCTCAAATGTCTTGACATCTCCAGGAGGTATCATGTGTACTATGGATGGGCAATCCCATATGGCACATGATGCTGAAGGTAGATAGACACATTTCTGCAACATCAGATTTCTTAGTTTTTCCAAGGTGCACATAGTCTGACAAACACGGTGCAAATAGTTGATATTCAAGATGGAAGAATTCATCAAGATCAGAACCTCGCTGTTGACAACCAGTTTAGAGAGAGGCTGACATAATTTCTCATGGCTCTCATTGCTAGTTGAGCTTTGTTTTGTACAAGAGCTTTTGTCTTACAATACACAATTTTACTTGATTGCCTTCAAGTGGAATATCAATTGATATAATTTGGTCTTAAAATCTATGATGAAATAAATCCTTAAATTTTAGTTCCTGTATATAATAAATCCCTGTATGAGAAACAATGATATTATCATATAGACTATGAAGATCTTGACTTTTGTCTTGAAATGGACCTCCTAAATCTTGTCATATGTTTCTTAAAGCCTTTCTCTGTCTAAATAATAAAGTTTTAGTGCTGGCTGAGCATCCATGGTGATGATTTAAATGCATGTTACATTTTTAAATACTTCTTCAAACTCCTGTTTAAACTTGTTACTTTGGGCCCATCGTCTCGATCCATCAGGGTTTTCCATCAGTCCGACTGCTCCTCCATCTCCCATTACTCTTGCATTGTACTTCTCATGTGCCTGGTCCAATGACATTGCAGAAAACATTTCTCCACCAATATTAGCTGTAACCTTTCCTGCTGTAACTTCTTGAAGAATTTTCAGGCTGCAGTTATGGTATATGTGTCATATCTCACAGATGTGCAGGAAGCCAGGTTATTTATGGTGGTTCTATGACAAAAACCAAGGAGCAAATCTTGACAGAGACTTCACATACTGTACATTCCAAAGCTGGAACTTCTGATTGATGTCAAGAATATAACAAGAGAGTCTTCCACTATGATCACAGTACTCCTATATGTAACCTGTGGGATTATGTAATGCTTTTTTTACCATTCCTCAAACAAAAGAGGTTTATCATCATTATTGTCTTTTCTATCATACTCAATAATATGAGAATAATCTTGCTCTCTCACGTATTGTAGAACAATGCACAAACTCAGACCTGATAGCTAGGGTGCGTTTTTTGCATTGCCATCTACCGGGGGAATTCACTGTGCAAGTGTGCATTCGGATGTGTTGCAGAGCTACACAAACTAATTTTGTGCAGTCTTTGCGCAGCCCAGGACTTACTCTTAAAGTGCGATGATCAGATACGGAGCTGAGGTCAGAAACCCTCCCTCCAAACGTCGGGTCCCTCCTGCATTTTTTTCAGACACTCCTTGAAAATGGTCAGTTGCCACCCACAAACACCCTCTTCCTGTCAATCTCCTTACAATCGCCAGTGCGTTCGGAATTTTCGCACCAACCCGTCGCTGCCTGGCGATCCCCGTTGCAGTCCGTCGCACCTGCGCATTCCGGTGCATATGCATGCGCAGTTCAGACCTGATCGCCCACTGTCTGAAAACGCACAGCAGCAATCAGGTCTGAATAAGCCCAACAGTGACACTGGGTATGCATATCTGGTTCTTGTTATATGATGCACTTGAATATATGAGTGAGCTCTACCAGAAGATGTTATCCCAGCTTCAGCCAGACTTTCCTCCCACCTGTTTCCATCTAAAAGATCTCCAAGGACACTCATGATGGCCGTCTGCAGATGTAGGCCACCCATCATGAAGATGTACTGTACCTGTCTTCCTCAAACGTTTTAGGAAATATCCACTGTGTGCAACTTGCAATTGCATAAAGGGGAGCATCACATCATTACTCACATTTATCTTACATTCAGATGATTTACAGTGTTTGCTATTAAAGTCATTGTGTGTCTTATAATACCTGGTGAACAAATTACTAGATATTTTAAAATTTAAAGAAATACCCATTATTTTTAAAGATGGCATCCATTTTCCAATATAGTGTACAAAATGTTTGGATAACAGTAATGTGCTAAATAACAAAAAGAAATCATAAAAATTAGCACAAAGCTGAACAAATGACTAAGAAATCACCACTGGTTTTGAAGAAGGTGGTAATTTTCCAATATGGTGGCCAAAATGTTTGGGCCTTACCTCAAAATGTAATAAACATTCACATTGCCTAAAAATATGCAGTTACAGCTGCATAATTGGCCACTTATGAATCAGGCCTAATTATCCCTTACACTTAAAAAGATCTCAAAATCTCTGCTTCTAAGTCATTTAAAGCTATTGACTGAGAAGACAGCCCCTTTATATATCTTTTCCCAGCCAGAAGTTGGCCCATAACTCTACTGCTCCTCTTCTGATGCCTTACTACCTGCTTCTGCTAACAGTTCTGGTTTGAGAGGTGCTTTGGGCTTACTGATTCTGTGGTGGACCAAAACTCCAATGCTCTGCTCAGTGACAAATCCTTAGGACAAGTACTGGTGGCCTTCAAAATGGATCTTACTCAAGACTTCATTGCTGCCATTTGTGTGGTTAAATCTGAACTTTCCACTAGATGGAGCCAAACTTATCACCTGGAATGTAAGATGGAGGAATTAATTGCTTTATACAGTATAATGACCTCATTTCTGCTAATAACCAACAACAGTCTAAGCTGGAGGCAATAAGGACAAGTTGTGGAAATTGAAGACTGCTCCTGGAGAAATAATATAAAATTCCAAGGCATTCCTAAATATATCTTCAGTACAGGGATGTTGGAATAAGCAATGACTCTCTTTTGCAATTTCTCCACCATCTCTCTAGGCCTGGGTCAGGTTTCTGGGTCTCTAATTCAAGATACTCTCCTGTGTTTCCATGATTTCCTAGTTATGGAATGCATTCTTCAAGTTGTAAGGTCAGCTGAGGAGTCAGATATCTTAGGGGACCTTCAACTCTTCCTGGATTTATCCACCCCAACTGTCTCTAAACAGTGGGTCTTGGCTTCTATTACTATGGCCTTTTGTTCTCAGGATATCCAGTATCCACGGACATTGATCATCCAACTTGAGGGATATATTTTTGTACATTTATATTCTCACTAATTTCATGTTATGAGTTTTGATATGTTTCTGCTATCAGTGGCAAACGCAGGATTTGCATGGGGGGGTTTCCAGAACTGGGCGGAGCCAATCACGGGGGTGGGGACTGAGGTGAACCAGTGTATGCTGGGTCCGTAAAACTAGTGTGTCTGTGTGTGTGTGTGTGTGTGTGTGTGTGTATATATATATATATATATATATATACATATATCTACACATATATATATATATATATATACATATATATATATATACATACATAAACACACACATACATATACACATATACATAGTATATTAAACATGCATACATATATATATATATATATATGTACACACACATACAGTACACATATATATACACATGTATATATATATATATATTGTGTGTGTGTGTGTGTGTGTGTGTGTGTGTGTGTGTGTGTGTGTGTGTGTGTGTGTGTGTGTGTGTTTGTATGTATATACATGTGTATATATGTATGCACATGGATATATATGTACTATAATTAAAATAAAGTTAACTTTTATTGCACTTACAAGTGCCACCAGGAAGACAGCAGGCTGCAGAGGACGCTAGACAGTCATTAATAATACTCATGCAGCTAAAAAAAAAAAAAAAATTTTTTTTTTTTTTTTTTTTTTTAGTGGAGGGGGGTTTCTGGGTACTCGGAAACCCCCCCTTGGTGCGCCACTGGCTATGTATTATGCTTCATTTGTTGGTTTATTTCTGTTACATACAGTACAGTATAGTTCTCTATCAACATGGGTGGTAATGTTAGTGCCATTTCTGACACTCTTTTACTACTAACTTTATGCCCTACAGTAATTATGCTGACCTAATGTACCAGGTCATTCTGTTGTTCCTTCCCTTGTTTTTCCCTCTCTCTACCAGTCTACCTCCCTCCATGCCCTTTGGTATACTTCTTTGATAAACACAATGCGGTTCTCATTTCATGTTTCTACTGTTTGTTCCATTTTGCTCTCTATAGC
The DNA here is from genome assembly GCF_028390025.1 of Pseudophryne corroboree. NCBI lineage: Eukaryota > Metazoa > Chordata > Amphibia > Anura > Myobatrachidae > Pseudophryne > Pseudophryne corroboree. The sequence continues at coordinate 30,389,257 of NC_086445.1, read as the reverse complement.
ACCGTTATTGTTATGGGGTAAATGATGTGTGTTTTTCTTCAATGTTAAAGGTCTAAATTATCTCCATAAATTTTAAAATTTTCCACTTTACATAAATTCAGTTTCCAAACTGAATAGACCTTACTAATCACTGAATAGTCATCTGCATGGGCTATTTACTATCCACCTGCTCCACCATCAATTGTGATTGAAAATGGTTCATCAGTATTCTTCATGATTAAATTATGGTGACAAATTGTCTTATGGTGTTTTTACTATTACTTATTATTGTATTTTAATCTAAACACCGGGCGTGTGTATGTATGTTTATATGTTTATATGTGATGTTGGATTAAAAAGAATTTAAATGATTCTGGGTTTACAGTAGAGATGAGCGGGTTTGGTTCTCAGGGAACCGAACCCTACTGGACTTTGCCTTCCGAGTCCGGATCCGAGCCAAGCTCGGGTTTTCCGGCCTGACTCGGAAACCCGAGCGAGGCAAAACGTTATTATCCCGCTGTTGGATTCTCGCGGGATTTGGATTCCATATAAGGAGCCACGCATCGCGGCCATTTTCACTCCAGTTTCGGAGAGTGTATAGAGAGGACGTGTCCTCAGTGTTCAGCGTCTGTGTTGGGGTAGCAAGTGTTGTCCAGTCCAGTGTAGTCACTCGGTGTATTGTGCTGCATCAGTCCAGGCAGTCACAGTGTTGGTGTTCTCTGCTGCCATATATCCAGTGTAGCTGTATAAGTGAAGCTGTGTTGTGCAGACCAGTCCAGTGTAGTCTGTGTATTGTGCTGCATCAGTCCAGCCATTCACAGTGTTGGTGTTCTCTGCTGCCATATATCCAGTGTAGCTGTATAAAGTGGTGCTGTGTTGTGCAGACCAGTGGTAGTGTCCTGTGTCATCAGTCATTCCAGTGACGATATATGCTGCTGCTATATCTCCACTGCTGCAGTATAATAATTATAACAACAACCTTTTGTGCTGCATCAGACCAGTGGTAGTGTCCTGTCTCATCTGTCATTCCAGTGACGATATACACTGCTGCTATATGTCCACTGCTGCAGTATAATAATTATAACAACATCCTGTTGTGCTGCATCAGACCAGTGGTAGTGTCCTGTCTCATCAGTCATTCCAGTGACATTATACGCTGCTGCTATATGTCCACTGCTGCAGTATAATAAAAATAACAACCTGTTGTGCTCATCAGACCAGTGGTAGTGTCCTGTCCTTCAGTGATTCCACTCATTCCTGTGCCAAATATTGTCTCATATAACTCCCAAAAAATAATGGAGAACAAAAATTTTGAGGATAAAATAAGGAAAGATCAAGAAGAACCACTTCCTCTTAGTGCTGAAGCTGCTGCCACTAGCCATGACATAGACGATGAAATGCCATCAATGTTGTCTTCCAAGGCCGATGCCCAATGTGATAGTAGAGGGCGTGTAAAATCCAAAAAGCCAAAGTTCAGTAAAAAGAACCAAAAAAATAAATGTAAATTGTCTGAGGAGAAACGTAAACTTGCCAATATGCCACTTACAACACAGAGTAGCAAGGAACGGCTGAGGCCCTGGCCTATGTTCATGGCTAGTGGTTCAGCTTCAAATGATGATGGAAGCCCTCATCCTCCAGCTAGAAAAATTGAAAGAGTTAGCTGGAAAGACCACAGAAAAGAACTGTGCGTTCTGAGATGGTATCACAAATCCCCAAGGAGAGTCCAAGGGGTAAATTTACTAAGATGGGAGTTCTATCAAAGATGGGATGTTGCCCATGGCAACCAATCAGATTCTACTTCTCATTTATCTAGCACCTTCTAGAAGATAATACCTGAAATCTGATTGGTTGCTATGGGCAACATCCTATCTTAGTAAATGTACCCCGAAGTGTGTCGGCGGTTGGGATGCCTGACCTTCCCAACACTGGATGCGAAGAAATGGCTCCTTCCACCATTTGCATGCCCCCTGCACGTGCTGGAAGGAGCACCCACAGTCCAGTTTCTGATATTCAAATTGAAGATGTCACTGTTGAAGTACACCAGGATGAGGATATTGGTGTTGCTGGCGCTGAGGAGGAAGTTGATGATGAGGATTCTGATGGTGATTTGGTTTGTTTAAGTCAGGCACCAGGGGAGACACCTGTTGTCCTTGGGATAAAGAAGCCCATTGTGATGCTTTGGCAAACTACCAAAAAAGCCACCTCTTCAGTGTGGAATTATTTCTCCACAAATCCAGACAACTGGTGTCAAACCATCTGTTGCCTTTGTCAATCTGTAATAAGTAGGGGTAAAGATATTAACCACCTAGGAACATCCTCCCTTACACGTCACCTGCTGCGCATTGATCAAAAGTCAGTGTCAAGTTGTTAAACTTTGGGTAAGAGCGTAAGCAGTGCACTGACACTTAAATCCATTCTTCCTCCTGTGCCCAAGCTTCTGCAATCCACACCACCATCTCCCTCAACGTCAACTTCCTCCTCAGTCAGGAACGTCCATAGTCCTGCAGGCCATGTCACTATCAAGACTGAGAAGTAATCTCCTAACTGGGATTCCTCCAGAGGATCCTTGAGTGGTACATCTGCTATTGCTGCCACTGCTGTTGTTGCTGCTGGGAGTCGATCGTCATCCCAGAGAGGAAGTCAGAAGACCACTTGTACTACTTCCAGTAAGTAATTGACTGTCCAGCAGTGCTTTGTGAGGAAGAGGAAATATGACAGCAGTCATCCTTTTGCAAAGCGGATAACTGAGGCCTTCACAGCTATGTTGGTGTTAGAGGTGCGTCCGGTATCCACCATTAGTTCAGTGGGACTTAGAGAACTTATGGAGATAGTGTTTTCCCGGTATCAAATCCCATCTAGGTTCCACTTCTCTAGGCAGGCGATACCGATAATGTACACAGACGTCAGAAAAAGAGTCACCAATGTCCTCAAAATGCGATTGTATCTAGTGTCCACTTAGCCACGGACATGTGGACAAGTGTATTAGGGCAGACTAAGGACTATATGACTGTGACAGCCCACTGGGTAAATGTATGGCCTCCCGCAGCAACAACAGCTGCGGCACCAGTAGCAGCATCTCGCAAACGCCAACTCGTTCCTATGCAGGCTACACTATGTATCACCGCTTTACATATGAGGCACACAGATGACAACCTCTTACGGAAACTGAGGAACATCATCGCAGAATGGCTTACCTCAGTTGGACTCTCCTGGGGATTTGTGATATCGGACAATGCCACCAATATTGTGCTTGCATTACATCTGGGCAAATTCCAGTATGTCCCATGTTTTGCACATACAAGAAATTTGGTGGTGCAGAATTTTTTTAAAAATGACAGGGGTGTGCAGTAGATGCTGTCGGTGGCACCAAAAATGGTGGGACACTTTCTGCATTCTGCCACTGCGTGCCGAAGACTTGAGCGCCAGCAAACACTCCTGAACCTGCCCCACCATCAACTGAGGCAAAAGGTGGTAACGAGGTGGAATTTAGCACTCTATATACTTCAAAGGATAGAGGAGCAGCAAAACGCCATTCACGCCTATACATCCACCTATGATATAGGCAAAGGAGGGGTAATGCACCTGACTCAAGCGCGGTGGAGAATGATTTCCATCTTGAGCAAGGTTCTCCAACCCGTCAAACTTGTCACACATGAACTCAGTTCAGACACTGCCAGCTGGAGTCAGGTCATTCCCCTCATCATGCTTTTGCAGAAGCAACTGGAGAAATTGAAGGAGGAGCTAAGACGGAGTGATTCCGCAAAGTATGTGGGACTTGTGGATGGAGCCCTTCATTCGCTTTGCCAGGATTCAAGGGTGGTCAATCTGTTGAAATCAGAGCACTACATTTTGGGCACCGTGCTCGATCCTAGGTTTAAAGCCTACGTTGTATTTCTCTTTCCAGCAGACACAAGTGTGCAGAGGTGCAAAGACCTGTTGGTTAGTAAATTGTCAACTCAAGCAGAATGTGACCTATCAACAGCTCCTCTTTAAATTTCTCCCACCACTAGGTCTGCAAGGAAAAGGATAACATTTCCTAGCCCACCCGCTGGCGGTGAAGGGCAGTCAAAAGTGAAAGCTGACATCTGTTCTGGACTGAAGGACCTGCCAACGATTACTGACATGTCTACTGTCACTGCATATGATTCTGTCACCATTGAAAGAATGGGGGTGCATCCAAGTAGGCATGTCAGACAGTCCGTACATATACTAGCAGGAAAAGGAGGCAATTTGGAGGCCCTTGCACAAACTGGCTTTATTTTACCTAAGTTGCCCCCTCTCCATTGTGTACTCTGAAAGAGTGTTTAGTGCAGCTGGTAACCTTGTCAGCGATCGGCGTAGGAGGTTACTTCCACTAAATGTGGAGAAGATGATGTTCGTCAAAATGAATTATAAAGTCCTCCGGGAAGACCTTTACCAGCAATTGCCTCCAGAAAGTACACAGGGACCTGTGATGGTGGATTCCAGTGGGGATGAATTAATACTCAGTGAGGAGGATGTACACGGTGAAAGGGGTGAGTAATTGGAAGATGATGATGAGGTGGACATCTTGCCTCTGTAGAGCCAGTTTGTCCAAGGAGAGATTGATTGCTTTTTTTTTGGTGGGGGCCCAAACAAACCAGTCATTTCAGTCACAGTCATGTGGCAGACCCTGTCGCTGAAATGATGGGTTTGTTAAAGTGTGCATGTCCTGTTTATACAACATAAGGGTGGGTGGGAGGGCCCAAGGACAATTCCATCTTGCACCTCTTTCTCTTCTTTGCATCATGTGCTGTTTGGGGACTATTTTTTTTTAAGTGCCATCCTGTCTGTAACTGCAGTGCAACTCCTAGATGGGCCAGGTGTTTGTGCCGCACACCTGCGTTGCTTAGCTTAGTCATACAGCCACCTCGGTGCAACTTTTAGGCCTAAAAACAATATTGTGACATGTGAGATATTAAGAATAGACTGGAAATGAGTGGAAATGAATGTTATTGAGGTTAATAATACCATAGGAGCAAAACTACCCCAAATTCTGTCATTTTAGCTGTGTGTTTTTTTCTTTCAAAAATCATCCAGATCCAAAACCAAAACACGAAAGGGTGGTTCTGGCAAAACCAAGCCAAAACCAAAACATGAAAGTGGAATTAAAACCAAAACACAAAAAAAATTGCCCGCCGCACATCTCTAGTAATTATTATCATAATGTAATATAGTATGTTATCCCTCCAGGACTGAGTCATGTTAGGCTTTATGGATTGTGAATATTAAATGTAATCCAATGGGGTATATTAGATTTAAACTAATAGTTGAATAATGCCTGGTTACATAGCAGCCAGACACCCAGGCAGGGAGGAGGAGAAGATGGGATCCCTGTGTCCAGGGCCGGTGCAAGGTTTCATGGCACCCTAGGCAAGATGTCAGCCTACTGTCCCCCAACGTCATCAGTTACTCACTTTCCTAGTCACTAAGGTGAAAGTTCATAGGTGGCATCTTATACATTTCCCAGCCGTCTGATTGCATTATCTCTCAAAGATATCATTAATTATTTTAAAGCTACACTCAGTGGCACCACCTTCCCAGATCCTGGCATCCTACCCAGCTGCCTATCTCTTTCTATTTAATTCATCTCTCATACATACTGTACATAAATACATCCATACACTGCCTCTCTCACATATACATTCACACTCTCTCATTCCTTCACAACTCTCTACTTTTTCTCTGTCTTTCTCATTCTCGCTCTCTTTTACATATATATTATATCCCTTTATTTCTGCCACACACACACACATCTCTCTTTCTATTTTATTCTGTCTCTTATACATATAGTATACATGCATACATATTCAATGACTCTCTCATACATTACAGTGCCTCTCTCATACATACATACATACATACATACATACATACATACACTGCCTCCCTCATACATACATACATACATACATACACTGCCTTTCTCATATATACATTCATACATACATACACTGCCTCCATACATACACATATATATACATCCATACACTGCCTCCATACATATATACAGTACATCCATACACTGCCTCCATACATATATACAATACATCCATACACTGCCTCCATACACATATACATTCATACTTACACACATATATACAGCCATACACTACCTTCATACATACATACATCAATACACTACCTCCATACATACACACACACATATATACAATACAGCGATACACTGCCTCCATACATACATACATACATACATACATATATACATTCATACACACACTGCACCGTACGTACGTACATACATCCATACACTGCCTCCATACATACACTCATATATACATCCATACACTACCTCCATACATACACACATATATACATCCATACACTGCCTCCATACATATATACAGTACATCCATACACTGCCTCCATACATACACACATATATACAGTACATCCATACACTGCCTCCATACATATACACACACATATATATATACATCCATACACTGCCTCCATACATATATACAGTACATCCATACACTGCCTCCATACACATATACATTCATACATACACACATATATACAGCCATACACTACCTTCATACATACATACATCCATACACTACCTCCATATATACACACATATATACAGCCATACACTGCCTCCATACATATATACAGTACATCCATACACTGCCTACGTACGTACGTACGTACGTACGTACGTACGTACGTACGTACGTACGTACGTACGTACACACATATATACAATACATCGGTACACTGCCTCCATACGTACATATATACATTCATACACTGCCTCCGTACGTACACAGCCTCCATACATACCTCCATACACTGCCTCCATATGTATATACATATATACATACACTGCCTCCATACATACATCCATCCACTGCCTCCATACATACATCCATATACTGCCTCCATACATACATCCATACACTGCCTCCATACATACATCCATACACTGCCTCCGTACATACATCCATACACTGCCTCCGTACATACATCCATACACTGCCTCCGTACATACATCCATACACTGCCTCCGTACATACATCCATACACTGCCTCCATATGTACATACATATATAAATACATACATAGCCTCCATACATACACACATATATACACTGTCTCCATACATCTATATACACATAATGTCTTCATACATACTGTACATAAATCCAACCCCCCTCCCCCCTTCAGTGCACACTTTTGCAACTACCAGTTCCCCCGGGGTGTGACTCCAGGCAGCCACTACTCCGGGTGCTCCACCATCGCACCAAGGAGGCGACATCTTACCGCTGGCCAGGAAGCTGTACTGTTCCCCGCTGCTGCCACCATCTTCCGGCTCACTGCTGCTGTTGCTGTCGGCGGCTCCATAGTGCACAGCAGCAGGTGAGGGACGGTCGGGCGGCCGGGCGGGCGGCTGCTGCTGCTGGCGGGGAGGCTATGTTCCTGGTGCTGCAGCCGGCTCCGAGTTCACAGTGCGCTGCAGATAGCGCGAGGTGGGCGCCTGCTTCTGACGGGGGGCGGGCGCCTGCACCTGCCTGATGCCGCACTTGTCCTCAATCCCATCCGGAACCCACAGAATTATATTTAAAAAACAAACAAACGGTGCCGTGGGTTGTGGGGGGAAAGTGGAGGCCGCTCACTCCTAGTTGTGCTGCTAAGTGCCGCCCTCCAGCGGCCGGCGCTCTAGGCAGCTGCCTAAAGCTGCCTAGTGGTAGCGCCGGCCCTGCCTGTGTCACTTCCAGCTCTCTCCACCCTCCTATCTCTCCTCTAGTCAGAAATCTCCATCAGTAGCTCATAAACCCTGATACTCTGCCTGCACTGCATACTGCCCTGCTCATATTCTATACTGTCCTGCTCGTATTCTATACTGCCCTGCTCATATTCTTTGCTGCCCTTCTCACATTCTATACTGCCCTGCTCACGTTCTATACTGCCCTCCTCGCATTCTATACTGCCCTGCTTGCATTCTATACTGCCCTGCTTGCATTCTATACTGCCCTCACATTCTATACTGCCCTTTTCACATTCTATGCTGCCCTTCTCACATTCTATGCTACCCTGCTTGTATTCTATACTGCCCTCCTCACATTCTATACCGCCCAGCTTGTATTCTATACTGCCCTGCTCACAATCTATAATGCCCTGCTCACATTCTATAATGCCCTGCTCACATTCTATACTACCCTCCTTGCTTTCTATACTGCCCTGCTCACAATCTATACTGCCCTCTCCGCGTTCTATACTGTCCTGCTTGCATTCTATAGTGTCCTGCTCACATTCTATACTGCCCCCTCGCATTCTATACTGCCCTCCTCACATTCTATACTGCCCCCTCGCATTCTATACTGCCCTCCTCATATTCTATACTGCCCTGCTCACATCCCTTACTGCCCTGCTCACATCCCTTACAGCCCTCCTCACATTCTATACTGCCCCGCTCACATTCTATACTGCTCCGCTCACATTCTATACTGCCCCACTCACATTCTATACTTCCCTGCTTGTATTGTATACTGCCCTGCTCGCATTATATACTAACCTGCTCGCATTCTATACTGCCCTGCTCACATTCTGTACCTCTCCGCTCACATTCTATACTGCCCTGCTAACATTCTTTACTGCCCCCTCACATTCTATACTGCCCTGCTCACATTCTATACAGCCCTGTTCGCATTCTATACTGCCCTGCTCGTATTCTATACTGCCCCCTTGCATTCTATACCTTCCTGTTCACATTCTGTGCTGCCCTGCTCGCATTCTATACTGCCCTGCTCGCATTCTATACTGCACTGCTCACATTATATACTGCCCTGCTCACATTCTATACTGCCCTGTTCGCATTCTATACTGCCCTGTTCGCATTCTATACTGTTCTGACCGCATTCTATACTGCCCTGCTCACACTCTATGCTGCCCTCTTCATATTCTAGACTGCCCTGCTTGCATTCTATACTGCCCTCCTCGCTTTCTATACTGCCCTACCCGCATTCTAGACTGCCCTACACACATTCTATACTGCCCTGCTCACATTCTATACTGCCCTGCTCACATTCTATACTACCCTGCTCACATTCTATACTGCCCTCCTCACATTCTATACTGCCCTACCCGCTTTCTAGACTGCCCTACACACATATAATACTGGTGGTCACTGGTCAGCAAAACTCTGCACTGTACTCCTCCTATATAATACTGCTGGTCCCCAGTCCCCACAATAAAGCAGTGTGAGCACAGATATATGCAACACACTGAGCACAGATATGGAGCGTTTTTCAGGCAGAGAACAAATAATACTGGTGGTCACTGGTCAGCAAAACTCTGCACTGTACTCCTCCTATATAATACTGCTGGTCCCCAGTCCCCACAATAAAGCAGTGTGAGCACAGATATATGCAGCACACTAAGCACAGATATGGAGCGTTTTTCAGGCAGAGAACGTTTAATACTGGTGGTCACTGGTCAGCAAAACTCTGCACTGTACTCCTCCTATATAATATACTGGTGGTCCCCAGTCCCCACAATAAAGCAGTATGAGCACAGATCTATGCAGCACACTGAGCACAGATATGGAGCGTTTTTCAGGCAGACAACGTATAATACTGGTGGTCACTGGTCAGCAAAACTCTGCACTGTACTCCTCCTATAATACTGCTGGTCCCCAGAATAAAGATATTTGCAGACCCCTGAAACAAAGTGAGAGGACGCCAGCCACGTCCTCTCACTATCATTTTCAATGCAAAAATGGCGGCGACGCACGGCTCCTTATGTAGAATCCGAATCTCGCGAGAATCCGACAGCGGGATGATGACGTTCGGGAGCGCTCGGGTTAACCGAGCAAGGCGGGAGGATCCGAGTTGCTCGGACCCGTGAAAAAAAAGGTGAAGTTCGGGAGGGTTCGGATCACGAGGATCCGAACCTGCTAATCACTACTCAGTATACAGACTCAGTCACATACAATATACAAGTGTTGCATACTTTATCACATTACTTAGCATTAGAGATGTGCGGCGAGCACTTTTCATGATTTGGTTTTGGTTCTAATTACCCGCTGAAGTTTTGGTTTTGGTTTTGGATCTGGATGATTTTTGAAAAAAACATAAGAACAGCTAAAATCACAGAATTTAGGGGTAATTTTGCTCCTACAGTATTATTAACCTCAATAACAATCATTTCCATTCATTTCCAGTCTATTGTGAACATTTCACACCTCACAATATTGGCCCTCATTCAAGTAGTTCGCTTGCTAGCTGCTTTTAGCAGCCGTGCAAATGCCGCCGCCCTCTGGGAGTGTATCTTAGCTTAGCAAAAGTGTGAACGAAAGGTTCGCAGTGCGGCTACAAAAAAAGATTGTGCAGTTTCTGAGCAGCTCCAGACCTACTCCTAGCTTACGATCACTTCAGACTGTTAAGTTCCTGTTTTGATGTCACGAACACGCCCTGCGTTCGGCCAGCCACGCCTGCGTTTCCCCAGGCACACCTGCGTTTGTATCTGACACACCTGCGTTTTTCCACACACTCCCCGGAAATGGTCAGTTACCTCCCAGAAACACCCACTTCCTGTCAATCACTCTTCGGCGAGCAGTGCGACTTCGGCTGTTGTGAAAGTACGTTGCGCGTGCGCATTGCGCCGCATACGCATGAGCAGAAGTGCCTTTTTTTGCCTGATCGCTGTGCAGCGACCAAAAACAGCTAGCGAACTACTCGGAATGACCACCATTGTTTTTAGGCCTAAAAGTTGCACCAAGGTGGCTGTATGACTAAGCTAAGCAACACAAGTGTGCAGCAAACACACCTGGCCCATCTAGGAGTGGAACTGCAGTTACAGACAGGATGGCAGATTTAAAAATAGGCCCCAAACAGCACATGATGCAAAGAAGAAAAAGAGGTGCAAGATGGAATTGTCCTTGGGCCCTCCCACCCACCCTTATGTTGTATAAACAGGACATGCACACTTTAACAAACCAATCATTTCAGCGACAGGGTCTGTCACACGACTGTGACTGAAATGACTGGTTTGTTTGGGCCCCCACCGAAAAAGATGCAATCAATCTCTCCTTACACAAACTGGCTCTACAGAGGCAAGATGTCGACCTCATCATCATCCTCCGATTCCTCACCCCTTTCACTGTGTACATACTCCTCACTGAGTATTAATTCGTCCCCACTGGAATCCACCATCATAGGTCCCTATGTACTGTCTGGAGGCAATTGCTGGTAAAGTTCTTCCCGGAGGACTTTATAATTCACTGTGATGAACATCATCTTCTACACATTTAGTTGAAGTAACCTCCTACACCGATCGCTGACATGGTTACTAGCTGCACTAAACACTCTTTCGGAGTACACACTGGGGGGGCAACTTAGGTAGAATAAAGCCAGTTTCTGCAAGGGCCTCCAAATTGCCTCTTTTTCCTGGAAGTATCCGTACGGACTGTCTGACGTGCCTACTTGGATGCTGTCACTCATATAATCCTCCACCATTCTTTCAATGGTGACAGAATCATATGCAGTGACAGTAGACGACATGACAGTAATCGTTAGCAGGTCCTTCAGTCCGGACCAGATGTCAGCTTTCGCTCCTGACTGCCCTGCATCATCACCATTGGGTGGGCTAGGTTCTTTTCCTTGTATCCCCAGTTGTGGGAGAAAATTAAGAGAGCTGTTGACAGGTCATGTTCCGCTTGAGCTGACAATTTTCTTACCAGCAGTTCTTTGCACCTCTGCAGACTTGTCACCACCGGAAAGAGAGATACATTGTAGGCTTTAAACCTAGGATCGAGCACGTTGGCCAAAATGTAATGCTCTGATTTCAACAGATTGACTACCCTTGAATCCTGGCAAAGCGAATGAACGACTCCATCCACAAGTCCCACATACTTAGCGGAATCGCTATGTCTTAGCTCCTCCTTCAATTTCTCCAGCTGCTTCTGCAAAAGCCTAATGAGGGGAATGACCTGACTCAAGCTGGCAGTGTCTAAACTGACTTCACATACTGTATGGCAAGTATGAAGGGTTGGAGAACCTTGCACAAGATGGAAATCATTCTCAACTGCTCTTGAGTCAGGTGCATTCCCCCTCCTTTGCCTATATCATAGGTGGATATACAGATGGGTCCATGTTTATCTTGACCTTTAATAGGATTAATTGAGACTGGGAAGTCGAATTTAATCCCCTGCTGTAATGACTTAATCCCCTACTGTATTGTTCTCATTATTGTACTGCAGCTGAGATTAATAGAGGAAGGGTTTATATTAATAAACCATGTTGTGCCTACTGTAGGTGCAGCAAACTAGCCAAGATAACTGTGGACCCATCTGTATAGGCTTGAATAGCCTTTTGCAGCTCCTCCAACCTGTGAAGAATATAGAGGGTTGAATTCTACCTCATTACTACATCTTGTTTCAGGTGATGGCATGGCAGGTTCAAGAGTGTTTGCTGGTGCTCCAGTCTTCAGCACGCAGTTGCTGAATGTCGAAAGTGGCCTGCAATTTTTTGGGCCACGGACAGCATTTCCTGCATGCCCCTGTAGTTTAAAAAAAAATTCTGCACCACCAAATTAAATGTATGTGCAAAACATGGGACGTGCTGGAATTTGCCCAGATGTAATGTACACACAATATTGGTGGCATTGTCCAATATCACAAATCCCCTGGAGAGTCTAAGTGGGGTGAGCCATTGTGCGATGATGTCCCTCAGTTTTTGTAAGAGGCTGTCAGCGGTGTGACTCTTGTGAAAAACCAGTGATACACAGCATAGCCTGCCTAGGAACGAGTAGGCATTTGCGAGATGCTGCTACTGGTGCCGCCGCTGCTGTTGTTGCTGCGGAAGGCAATACATCTACCCAGTGGGCTGTCACAGTCATGTAGACCTTAGTTTTCCCCTGCTCTACTTGTCCATGGTTAAGTGGACAGTGGGTACAACTATATTTCTCAGGACACTGAGGACACTTTTACTAATGTCCCTGTAAAATCCGGGAATCGCTTACCTAGTGAAGTGGAATCTAGATGTGATTTTGTACCAGAGACACAGTACTAATGGCGGATACCGGACGCACAACTAACACCAGCATAGTTGTTATGACCTCAGCAATCTGCTTTGCAATAGGAAGACTGCTGTCATAGTTCATCTTCCTCGCAAAAGACTATTGGACAGTCAACTGCTTAGTTAAAGTAGTACAAGTGGTCTTCCGACTTCCTCTCTAGGATGACGATCGACTCCCAGCAGCAACAACAACAGCAGCAGTAGGCATACCATTCTAGGATCCTCACAGATAGGAGTGAACTCGTCAGTCTACTTCCATTCCAGACTGAGGAGCAAATTGACATTGAGGGAGTTGGTGGTATGGATTGCAGGAGATTGGATACAACAGGAAGAAGGAATTTAGGTGTCAGTGAACTGCTTACGTTATTACCAAAGTTTCTGAACTTGACAATGACTTATGATGAATGCACTGCAGGTGAATTATAAGGGAGGATGTACCTAGGTGGTTAACGTCCTTACCCCTACTTATTATGGATTGACAAAGTCAACACATGGCTTGACACATGTTGTCCAGATTTATAGAGATATAATTCCACACCAAAGAGGTGGCTTTTTTGATATTTTTCCCAGGCATGAAATGGGCTTTTTCATCCCATGGCTAGCCACTGTCTACACTGGTGTCTTGTTCAAAAAGTCCACATCATCAGAATCCTCATCGTCAACTTTTTCCTCAGCACCAGCTACACCAATATCCTCCTCATCCTGGTGTACTTCTACAGTGACATCTTTAATCTCAATATCAGCAACTGGACTGGTGGTGCTCCTCCCAGCACTTGCAGGGTGCATGCAAATGGTGGTAGGAGCTGTACCACCAGTCATGAACATAGGCCAAGGCCTTAGCCTTTCCTTGCCACTTTTAATTTCTCATCAGATAATTTCTTTTTTTTTTCATCTGGTTATTAATTTTTACTACTTGGATTTTTTCATGCCCTCTATGACATGGGCATCGGCCTTAGCAGACAATGTTGATGGAATTGCATCGTCAGTGTCATGACTGGTGGCAGCAGCTTCAGCACTAGTACTTGGAACTGGAATTGGTTCCTGATCTTTCAATATTTTTTCCTCCAAATTTTTGTTCTCCATTTCACAGGACAGCACCCCTTTATTATTACTGCACACAAAACAGTGTTTCTTTATTTTAAAAGAACCCCTGTATTTATACAGCATATAAGACAGGGCAAGTGTATATTTTAACAACAGCACCCCTGTATTTGTACAGCATACAGTACAGGGCAAGTGTACATTTATTTTCACAGCACCCCTGTATTTTTACAGCATATAAGACAGGGCCAGTGTATATTTTAACAACAGCACCCCTTTATTTTTACAGCATACAAGACAGGGCAAGTGTTCATTTATTTTCACAGCACCCCTATAATTTTACAGCATACAAGACGGGGCTAGTGTACATTTTTTTCAAAGCACCCCTGTAATTTTACAGCATACAAGACAGAGCCAATGGACCTTTACAACACCCCTGTATTTTTACAGCATACTGGACAGAACCAGCACCCCTGTATTTTCACAGCACCCCTGTTGTTTTTATAGAATTCAAGACAGGGTTTGCACCCCTGTATTTTAACAACAGCAATGTAATTTTACAGCATACAAGACAGGGCCAGCACCCCTGTATTTTCACAGCACCTCTGTATTTTTACAGCATACAAGGCAGAGCCAGTGTATCTTTGTTTTCACAGCACCCCTGTATTTTAACAACACCCCACTTCATTTTACAGCATACAAGACAGGGTCAGTACCTTTATTTTCAGAGCGCCCCAGTATTTTTGCAGCATACAAGCCAGGGCCAGCGTACATATATTTTCACAGCACCCCTGTAATTTTACAGCATACAAGACAGGGCCAGCATATATATATTTTCACAGCACCCCTGT